>NC_061116.1:35063469-35363469 GCF_002878395.1 Capsicum annuum
ACAAGCCTCTACTACTAACAACAAGAGAGCCACTGGGACAAACTCCCAGCTGATTCAGACTGACTGAAAATACTGCATCAAAATACTCTAATAAGCTGAAAAACTGAATAACTGGGTCCCCAAACTATGAGGACTCACCAACTGTTGGGACGTAAATGGAGATGATCAAAATCACTCATGCTGCTGAAACTGAGCACCTGAACCTACATTATTAAATAATGTAGCACATAGACATATATGTGGATCAGTATTTCAAGATTGTACTGAGCATGTGAGGATGAATGCATAGGTAAAACAATACCTCAATGCTAATATAAAATTGTAAAGAATGAATGCTAAATGTAGATGACTTACATTAGCTTGAATAACTAAAAACTAAGAATTAACATTGTGAGTCATAACATTTAGTTTCTAAGATTTTTACCTTTATTATATCTTTAAATCAAACTATTTAAGTGTAGAAAGGACTCATTTTTATAACTGTAAACTGAAATCTGAAATCTGAAATCTCAAAGCTAATGGCTAATGTAAAGCAATATCTGAATAAAGCAAAGCTGTGAGCCTTTACACTTAGTTTCTAAAAGCTTTTCTGTTAGGATTACACTTTTTTGTAGGGAGGTTCTTCTAACCGATATACATTATGTGAGCTATCATAGTGTCCAACATCTAGTTCCCTTATGGGAAAACCTCATGTTGGGGAGATTTGTCAAACTCTTGTCAAGGAGTATAAACTCATCTAAGTGATCATATCTGTATCTGTCATCCATGTAGAAATGTGAATAATCTGATAATCTGAACCTATGTTGGCTTGTAGTTCTGGGGCATGTGAACATACTTAACTCGGTGCTAAATACTGCTTCCTTTAATCTGTATGCTCATTCTGTAGGAAATCCACTTTTAAAACTAGTATAAGGGTTTACAATGAAAACCAATCATGCATCTGTTCACTTTAAACTATAATAAAACTGTAAAATGGATTCCATATCTAAGATGAGATTAAAAGATCAAATATCTATCAAAATAAGAAAATAAGCTAATCAGAGGGTGCTTAAAGCATTGTCATTCTTGAAAGATCAGCATTCAGCTAGGTCTTAATAGCCCATGCATCAAATTCATGTCAAATCATCATAAAATTCACGCTTGATAATAAAAGTATTGATAATTCAATTCTAAATTTGGAAATTAATGTCACACGCATAAAAATATGAAAGTAGATATGCAATTGAACATCTAATTCACTTATAATCTCATAATCTTCAAATAGTGATGAGTGGGTATAAACCCTAAACTGAAATTCATATTATATCGTGTAAAATTCAACTTTAAAACTAATTTTGGGAACTAGGATGAAAGTATTATCCTTGTTCATAACCCACATACCTTAATTGATGAATAGATGAAGAAGTTTGAACTTTGAATTCCTATTTGTGCTCTTGAAGATTGTTTCTTGAAGATCTTAAATTGGGAATCTTGAATTTTGGATTATCTTGGAAAAAGAAAGGTGGAATTTAGATTTCTTGAGGTTTGAAATTTGAAGTTCTAGGGTTTCTTGGAGAGTAATTTCTTGAATAATGAGTGTATAATGCTTAGAATAAGTTTAATCTAGTGTTTTTCACGAATTGGGGGCTTGGGAAAAGACTAAATTGCCCTTTGGAAAATTAAGTTCAGAACTAGAAATCCCGATTTTGTACTCCACCTCGATGCGACGCAATTGCGGTGGCTCACTGGAAAAAGGAAAAGGTCCATTTTGCATTCTGTCATGACGCGGTGTAATCGCATTGCGTCACTGGAAAAAGGATGAGTGCCATTTTGCACTCCACCACGATGCGGTGCTATGCTCTACCGTGATTCCTGGTGCGACATTGGCCAATCACGATAAGCTACTGGAAAAGGGACGAACGGTATTTTAGCATTCACCGTAATGCAGTGTAATCACGGTGCTTTACTGGAAAATGACAATTACAAATTTGCACTTCACCGTGACACGATACTATCTCATTGAGCTACTGCTTTTCACTAAAAGTGCTACAACTTCTCACCCGAGTATCGGATTAAGGCAAAATTGGTATCGTTAGAAACCTGACTCAATTATCTACACATTGGTGGTATAGAGATAGAAAATTCGACACATATATAGGGTTATTATTTTTCAAAGTTGACCCTTGACACACTAGGAGATAAATGGAGCTAAGAAAAGTATAGGGTATTACAATATCTCCCCCTTGGGAATATTCATCCTCGAATGAGTCTAGTTAAACTAAGGATACTGAGGAACTGAGACTATATACTAGCATGCACAAATGAAACAAAACTGCATGACTGAATCTAAAACACACTGAGCGACTGAACTAAATCTGTGAATGCATAACTTGAAATAAAGATGATCACATGGCTGAAACTGAGACTGGAAAAGAACTGAATTAATAAAGACTGTTGCCTTAGGCTGAATCTGAGGTTGTGGAGAAGAGATGAGGATACTTGGTTTGTATGTTTGCTTTTGCTTCCAAAGTAGCACCCCCAATAGACTAATTTCGACACAGAACTTTGACCAAGGGAACTTTTTTGTTCCTTAGTCTACAGATCTAGTGATCAAGAATCTCTACTGGAAGTTCTTCGTATGAAGGGCTATTCTAAATATCTGTGCTTTCTAGAGGGGCTATGACAGCTGAATCGTCCATGCACTTCTTCAATAAAGACATATGGAACACTGGGTGAACTGATGGCAAGTCTGCAGGTAGCTCAAGGTCATACGCTACCTTTCTCATACGACTCAATATTCTGTAGGGGCCTACATATCGGGGGGATAAGCTTCCTCTTTTTGCCAAATCTCTTCACCCCCTTCATAGGTAAAATCTTCAAATAAATAAGGTTATCGACTTTAAACTCAATATCTCTCTTTCTTATGTCTGTATAAAATTTCTGACGACTTGAGCTGCTTTCAATCTCTCTCAAATCAACTGAAATTTCTCCATGGATTCAAACACCATATCTAACCAAATCAAAGCAACCTTACCTACTTCCAACCAACCGACTGGTGACCTATATCTCCATTTATAAAGAGTCTCAAACGGGGCCAGCTGAATACTAGAATGGTAACTATTATTGTAGGCAAACTCAATCAATGGTAAGTGGTCATACCAACAGCCTTTGAAGTCAAGAACACATGACCTCAACATATACTCTAGGGTCTGAATGACCCTCTCCACCTGATCATCTGTCTGCGAATGAAAAGATGAACTAAGATGAACTTGGGTACCAAGACCCTTTTGAAAGGCTTTCCAAAACTGAGAGGTAAACTGAGTACCCCTATCTGAAATGATGGATAAAGGAACTCTGTGTAATCTAACCAACTCTTTGATATACAACTTAGTTTAATCTTTAGCTGTGTAGGACGTGTGAACTGGTAAGAAGTGGGCTAATTTTGTCAATCTGTCTATAATAACCTAAATTAAATCATGCTGTCAATGTGAATGGGATAATCCTATCACAAAGTCCATATTCACCTCTTCCCACTTCCAAGTGGGAATACCAGACTCCTGTAATGAGCCACCAGGTCTTTAGTGTTCAACCTTGACCTGGTGGTAAGTTGCATACTTGGCTATAAATTTTGTGATATCTCTCTTCATACCACTCCACCAATAGACTTCCCGCAAATCGTGGTACATCTTGATGAATCCTAGGTGAGTGGAGTAATGCGCACTATACACTTTTGACATAATCTGCTGCCTCAAATTGTCAACACATGGAACACACAATCCACTCTGGTATCTCAACATGCCACCTCCCCCTTCGGAGAAAAACTCTACCTTTTGGTCTTTAATTGAACCCTTCAGTTTGACTAAACTAGTCCTTATCCTGCTTCTCTTTAACTTCAGAATCTAAAGAAGATTCTAAACTACTCTACATCCAAACATTCCTTTCAGTCGAGTCAACCAACTTCGCACCCAATCTAGCTAACCGATGAACTTATTAAACTAGTTCTCTCTTATCATTCTTTACATGAGCAACACTGCCCATACACAATCTACTAAGGGCGTCTGTCACTACATTGGCCTTTCCCAAATGATATAACACACTCATGTCATAATCTTTTAACAATTTAACTACCTTCTCTGATAAAGATTTAAATACCTCTAAGTAAATACATACTACAAGCTTTTGTGGTCCGTGAATACATCGACATGCACCCCATAATGATAGTCTCTCTAGATTTTCAATGCAAATACAATAGCAGCTAACTCAAGGTCATGGGTAGGGTAGTTCTTTTCATGAGGTTTAATATATCTAGAGGCATAGCCTATAACCTTACCTCTCTACATCAACACATACCCAGATCAATTCTAGAAGCATCACAATAGACAATGAATCCATCTGTACCATAGGGTAGTCCTAAAATTGGAGCTGAAGTGAGTCGAGTCTTCAAATTTTGAAAACTTTTCTTACAGGAATCTGAACACTAAAAATTAACTTTCTTCTGAGTCAATCTAGACATAGGGGACACAATAGATGGCAAACCCTCAATAAAATATCTGTAATAGCATGCTAAACCCAAGAAACTTCTGATGTCTGATAGAGAGATAAGTCTAGGTCAATTTCTTACTGCTTCTATCTTTTGGGGATAAACTCTAATGCTATCACTGGAAATAATATGACTGAGGAAAGCTACTAACCTTAACCAAAATTCATATCTGCTGAATTTGGTGAACAACCAATGATCTCTAAGAGTTTGTAACACAATTCTAAGATAGTTTACATGATCATACTCATTACAAGAATAGAAAAGAATATCATTGATAAATACTATGAAAAATATGTCTAGATACAGTTAGAAAACTCTATTCATCAAGTCCATGAACACTGCTGGGGTATTAGTTAGCTTGAATGACATGACTAGAAACTCAAAATGACCATAACGGGTTCTGAAAGTTATCTTTGGAACATCACATTCCCTTACTCTAAGATGATGATAGATGGATCTAAGGTCTATCTTTGAGAAGTAGCTTGCTGTAAGACCCCAAAAAATTACTAACCATAAATCAGTCCTTTAAGTTTGTCAAGGAGGTCCCATACTTAGAAACTTCTAGTTAAGTTCCCAGACTTAGTTTATTTTTGGCCTTCAAAAGTTGGAAATCTTATTTCACTACCTTAATTTACTTTAATGGTCTGCATTTTTGTTAATTTATGATCAGAGAGGTGAATAGGTGTTCTCGGACAAGTTTCGAATCTTTTGAACCTTATTTAGACCATGTTTGGTGCCCCATAATAGTGGACCAATATGATCTTAGCGCGCTGTATCACCTATCGCATTGGTTAATATTGTTGCAGGGACTGCCAGTAAAACTACTGAGGCTTGGCATGATCATGGCGCGATGCGTTGGGTATCACATCGATGCATCAATGTATCACATCACCAATCACGTGGATGCCCATTTTTCAGTCATTAAATTCTGTGTTTTTAGGGCAAAAGGGTCAATTTTCCACCCCTATATAAGCTTATAACATGAGATTCAACCCTTATTTCACAAAATATTGTTATTACTCTCAAAGACTCTTAAGAACAAGTCTAGGGTTTTCATAGGAGCTTCAAATTTAAGAGATTCTACTGTTAGTTTTTAAGAATTTTCCATCCAAGGTATGTCAAGTGTTCATTCATGGATTCTTTTCATCCATGAAGCCCAAGAATCCAATTTTAAATTATGAATTGTGATGTTTATGTTGTGGATTGATTATGTTCATGTAGTTATTATTGTAGGATTCCCAAGTTGGAATCTTTATGTGTTATTCATGAAACTATGCTAGTATGTGGGTTAAAATTTATGAAATTGAGTTGAATTAGGGAATCATGTGGTATTAATTTGATATCATGTCTAAGCCCTAAGTTATGTATACTAGGTGTTTGATAAAATGCCTAAGAGAATAATACTTGTGCATTATGACTGAATAGAACCTAAATGATGAATTCATGTTAGCATTATGTTCAAAATGATTCCCATGCTATTGTTATGCCTTGTAATAGATTGATATAATGCTCATGAGATTAGGCTTGGTGAATTATGACATGTTTATATGCATTCTTATACATGTGTAAGCCTGTGGTATGTAAATACTTCATGAAAATCCCCAATGATAGTACTATAAATTAGTGACCATGGTTATGTGTTCAAGAAGTGTCATGTCTTGTCAGTTTTATGCTATCGAGTCCTGGGGGTACGTGTACCTGACAACTTAGCTGTGTGCCTAAACCCAACATCGGTTTTATGATAAATCTCAGTCATGCCATGATTAGTAATATTCTCAATCAGTTTCAGCACTCAGTATAATTTAATCAGTTACATAACTCAGGAGAACTCAGTAATCTCAGTAATCTCAGTCAGTTATCAGAACTCAATAATATTCCTTCAGTTAACAGAACTTAATGAACTTACTCCTATTCAATTTAGTTAATCATGTTCAGTGTCTCTTCAGATGGGAGTAATATTCAGCACTGAGTGAGCCCAAGGATGGGAACTCATCTTAGTAGAGGGTGTGATTCTTAAAAGCAATCCTTGTGCTCTAAAACTACGTAGCCAATGTAGGTTGAGACATCAAACCTGCTAGTTGAGGGTAGATAAGGTGGATTATCCTATTATTTGAGGGTCCCACTATTCTCCTTAGAGAACCTGTTAGACTGGGGATTTCTCACAGCTTGTCCTTACCAGTGGCGTGGTATTGACACCTTTCCAACTGGGGTTACAGGTTGGGCCCCAAATCTATTTAGAAAAAGGGGCATATCGGTTAGATGAATTCTCCTACAATTTCAGTTACAGAATCAGTACTGTCAGATACGGTCACCCAATTTTAGTAATATAACTTAGATAGTTCTATAGAACCTAGGACTGTCAGATACGGTCACTTAACTTAGTACAAAACTCAGCTAGTTCCATCAGAACCTAGACTGTTAGACACAGTCACCTAGGATCAGTTACATCAGATATATCAGTTATTAGTAATTCATGTTATCAATATCCAGACTCAGTAGTCAGTGTTACTCATTAATCCAATCATAGTTACACACTTATGTATGTATTCTCAAGATCATGTTATACAGTCAGTTAGCATTGTTCATGCATATGAACCCTTTGCATTCAGCCTACCTCACTTGTATACTAGCACATTCAATCGTATTGACGCATTTGGGCTATGGTTTTTTTTATACCATAGGTTTAGAAGAATGAGCTCTAGAGTATCAGTAGCATTCTAGTTTTAGAGTGAGTCCTCATCATTCAAGGATGTTATGATTTGATTATTCATATCTTTAGTACTTAGTTATTTTAGGATTTAGAGTTAGTTGGGGACATGTCCCATTAACTCCTTATTCAGATAGTTTAGAGGCTTTCAGACTATAGCATGTTCATAGTTATTTTAGTTGTTTTAGTAATGATGTATCGCATGTCTAGATGTTATGTTTTATTATATATTTTAACCTTATGTCCTTTTATCCATTAATTCCATATTTTATATCATATTATGCAGTGCTCAGTTATAGCTATCAATCATGGGGTTGCTTGTAGTCCTTCGGGGTCATGAGCACCGTGTAGCGTTTTAGGTACAAGATTTGGTGTTACAGATGTCGTATTAGAGCCTAAGGTTCAATAGTGTCCTAGCAAGTCTGAAAGCTGTATCTAGTAGAGTCTTGTATGTGGGTATGTTGCGCGCCATAATTATGTATAGAAGGCTATAAGATGTTTTAGGAACAGTTTATCTTCTTTCAGTATTCATGTCATGCTAGTAAGCATAAGCTCAAGTTTAACTCTCGGTCTAATTCATTTCTCCCTTTCTTCTATAGAATATGCCCCCTAAAAGAATAAACAAAAATCATTCAGCCCCCCAGCCTGTCCAAGTAGATCCCTTGGACGAACATGTTTCTCATGCAGAGTTCAAAGCTTTATTCACTACACTTACTAACTCAGTTTCTGCCTATAATGAATTACCAACTATCATTTTGGCAAAGCCATTGGCTAATATTATAGTGGCCAGGATTCGGGACTTCACCCAAATGAATCCACCATCCTTTATCTAGTCTAAGTCTGATGACGACCCTCAAGAATACCTTGATCAGGTTCAAAATGTTACATATATCATGGGCATGTCAGTTGTTGAGAGTGCTAAGCTAGATGCATATCAGTTGCAGGATGTGGCTTACACATGGTTCAAACAGTGGAAAGCAGAGAGGGCTGGTGATGCAGGGCCTATAGAGTGGGAAGAGTTTGCCACTACTTTTCTTGATAGAGTCTTTCCCCTAGAGCTGAAGAAAGCTAAGGTGCTAGAATTTATCAACCTCAGGTAGGGAAATATGTTAGTGAAAGAGTATTTTCTTAAGTTTACTCAACTAGCTAGATACACTCCTCATGTAGTGGCAGACAGCAGGGCTAAGATGAGTAAATTTATTTCTGGGGTGAATGATAGTGTGGTTAATGAGTGTAGATCTGCAATGTAAATTAGTGAGATGGACCTACCCAGGCTTATTATCCATGCTTAATAGATAGAAGAGCAGAATGTTAAGATGAGAGAGAAGCAGAATAAAAGAGAAATGATAGGTAGCTTCAACTTTGTGAAGCCTAAGTCAGAGGGTAGAAGTCATTCTCAGTTCTCCCTAAAGTCATCCGTTCTAGCTCCTTCCTCAGCCAGTGCTCCAGTGCCAAAATTTAGAGACGACAATAGAGATAGGGTGACAGGCTCTAAGTCTTAGGGCAGTGTTAGCACTACCTAAACCTATCCTCTTTGTCAAACATGTGGCAAGCACCATCAGGGTTCTTACAGTGCTGTCATTGATGCTTTCTTTGGATGTGGCAAGCCAGGCCACAGAGTCAAAGATTGTCCTCAGCCAGGTCCTCAGGGTTAGCGTAATCATTCCTCAGCTCATTTCGGTCGCTCAAATCAATAGGGTGCCACTTACAGTCCTACTAGTGGGCAATGCCCAAAAAGACTCTACACTCTTCAGTCCTAATAGGATCAGGAAAATTCTCCTGATGTGGTTACTGGTACATTATATATCTTTCATCTGAATGTTTACGTTTTGCTATATCCAGGAGATTCTTAGACTTTTGTCACTCTTTATATAGAAGTTGATTTTAGGGTCAGTCCTAAAATTCTAGTAGAGCCCTTCTCAGTCTCCACCCTAGTGGGTAGAACCATCATAGCCCAATGGGTATATAGGAACTGTATGGTTATGGTATCTCAGAAAGTCATTTTGGCAGATTTAGTCAAATTAGAGATGACTGATTTTAATGTCATTCTCGGCATGGATTGGCTTCATTCCTGCTATGCAACAGTCAACTTTAGAAATAGAATTTTCTAGTTTTAGTGTCTGAATGAACTTTTCCTAGAGTGGAGAGGTAGTACTTCAGTTTCCAGAGGTCAGCTTCTTTCGTACCTTTGAGCTCAAAAAATGATATCTAAGGGATGTGTCTATCACCTTGTTTGAGTTAATAACTATCGTTTTGAAACTCCCAGTCTTGAATCAGTCCCAGTAGTGAATGAATATTCAGATGTCTTTCCCAAAGATCTTAAAGGAATTTCTCCCGAAAGGGAAATAGACTTCGGTATTGATCTTCTTCCAGATACTCAGCCTATATCTATTTTATCATATAGAATAGCTTCAGCAGAACTCAAAGAATTGAAAGAACAGTTAAAAGATCTCCTAGATAAGGGATTCATCAGACCCAGTGTGTCCTGTGGGGCACACCAGTCTTATTGATGCAAAAGAAAGATAATTCTCTCAAAATGTGCATTGATTACCGTCAACTCAATAAAGTTATGGTAAAAATAAATATCCACTTTCCATAATTGATGAATTGTTTGACCAACTTCAATATGACCAAATCAACTCATTTTTTTCCAGTCCATACCTCTTATTCAACCGAGGATTACGCCAAACTCTATATCAGGGAGTTGGTCAGATTACACTATGTCCCATTGTCCATTATTTTAAACAGAGGTACCCAGTTCACCTCTCACTTTTGGAAAGCATTCCAAAAGAGTTTTGGTACCCAAGTTTATTTTAGTACAACCTTTCATCCCCAGACAGATGGTCAAGAAAAAATGACTATTCAAACTTCAGAAGATATGCTGCGAGCGTATGAAATTGATTTCAATGGTAGTTGGGATGATAAATTGTCTTTGATTGAGTTTGTATACAACAAATACTATTATTCCAGTATTTGGATGGCTCTATTCAAAGCTCTCTATGGTAGGAGATGCAAATCTTTAATCGATTGGTTCAAAGTTAGTGAGGCCTCAGTTATAGGAGCCGACAGAAATCTTATGCAGATATGTGTAGAAAGGATCTTGAGTTTGAGATGGGTGACTATGTTTACCTAAAGATCTTTCCCATGAAGGGAGTGAAGAGATTTGGCAAGAAGAAAATCTCAGTCCTTGATATGTCGGTCCCTTCAAAATTCTTAGTCGATTCGGTAAGGTAACTTATGAGCTCAAATTGCCTTCAGATCTAGCCTCAGTTCATCCAGTGTTCCATGTCTCTTTGCTCAAGAAGTGCATAGGTGACCAATCAGTTTTAGTCCCTATAGAGGGCATTGATGTTCAGAACAGACTCTCTTATGAAGAGATTCTAGTCATAGTTCTTGACCACTAGTCTCATAGACTGAGGAATAAAGAAGTCTCTTTAGTCAAAGTTCTAAGGTGAATCAGTCCGTTGAGGGAGCTACTTGGGAAGCAGAAGCAGATATACGGACCAAGTATCCTCAGCTCTTTTCCGCTAACTCAGACTCAGCCTAAGGTAATAGTTTTTCTTAAGCTTGCTCAGTTATCATGTTCAGTTTCATTACCAACTTGGTTTTCAGTTTCATGCTTAGAATTCTATTATAAACTTGGTATCAAATCCCATTGCATATTTAGTCATTTGTTCTTGCATCATGTCAGTCACGTATTCATGCATAATATATGCATCCTCATTATAAGAAACTCAGATAATCAGAAATCTCATTCACGCATTCATGAATCAGTTACGCATGCATCAGATATGTATGTTCAGTATGATATATTCAGTTTATCAGTCATGTCAGTCATGAAATCATGTTTCAGTTATTTATGTCCTATATATATTTTAGTTTGTATTTTCCCCATCTCAGTCAGTCTCATTTGAGGATGAGTATTCTCAAGGGGAGATATTGTAGGACCCCACAAAATTTCTAAGCCTAAATCAATTCTTTAAGCTTGTCAAGGGGGTCCCATACTTAGAAAATTCTATCTAAGTTCCCAGACTTAGTTTATTTTTGGCCTTACAAAGTTGGCAATCTTATTTCTCCACCTAAATGTCCTTCAATGGTCCGTATTTTTGTTTTCATGATCAAAGAGGTCAATACATATTTTCGAACAAGTTTCGGATCTTTCAAACCTCGTTTAGACCACGTTTGGTGTCCCAAAATAGTGGACCAACGCGATTTTGGCGTGCCGTGTTGCCTATCGCATTGGTTGACATTGTTACAGGGACTGCCAGTAAAACTACTGAGTTTTAGTGTGATCATGGCATGATGTGTCGGGTATCGCGTCGATGCATCGAAGTGTCGCATTGCCAATTACGTCGTGTCGCCAATCTTGTCAATGCCCAATTTTTAGTCATTAAAATTCTAGGTTTTTAAGGGAAAACGAGTCAATTTTCCACCCCTATATAAGCTTATACCACGAGATTCAGCCCTTATTTAACAAAAATATTGTTGTTACTCCCAAATACTCTCAAGAACAAGTCTAGGGTTTTCATAGGAGCTTCAAATTTAAGAGATCCTACCGTTAGTTTTCAAGAATTTTCCATTCAAGGTATGTCAAGTGTTCATTCATGGATTCCTTTCATCCATAAAGCCCAAGAATCCAATTTTAAATTATGAATTGTGATGTTTATGTTGTGAATTGATTATGTTCGTGTAGTTATTATTGTAGGATTCCCAAGTTAGAATCTTTATGTGTTGTTCATGAAACTACGCTAGTATGTGGGTTAAAATTTATGAAATTGAGTTGAATTAGGGAATAATGTGGTATTAATTTGATATCATGCCTAAGCCTTAAGTTATGTATACAAGGTGTTTGATAAAATACCGAAGAGAATAATACTTGTGCATTATGACTCAATAGAACCTAAATGATGAATTCATGTTAGCATTATGTTCAAAATGACTCCCATACTATTGTTATGCTTTGTAATAGATTGATGTAATGCTCATGAGATTAGGCTTGGTGAATTATGACATATTTATATGCATTCTTTTACATGTTTAAGCCTATGGTATGCAAATACTTCATGAAAATCCCCAATGATCGTACTATTAATTATTGACCATGGTTATGTGCTCAAGAAGTGTCATATCTTGTTAGTTTTATGCTATCGAGTCCTGGGTTACTTGTACCCGACAACTTAGTTGTGTGCCTAGACCCAGTATCGGTTTTATGATAAATCTCAGTCATGCCTTGATTAGTAGTATTCTCAGTCAGTTTCAGAACTCAGTAGAATTTAGTCAGTTACATGACTCAAAAAAACTCAGTAATCTTAGTAATCTCAGTCAGTTATCAGAACTCGATAATATTTCTTCAGTTAATAGAACTCAATGAACTTAGTCTTGTTTAATTTAGTTAATCTTGTCCAGTGTCTCTTCATATGGGAGTAGGATTCAGCACCGAGTGATCCCAAAGATGGGAACTCATCTGTTAGTAAAGGGTGTGATTCTTAGAAGCAATCCTAATGCTCCAAAACTATGTGGCTAGCGTAGGTTGAGACATTAAACCTGATAGTTGAGGGTAGATGAGGTGGCTTAACCTGTTCTTTGAGGGTCCCACCGTTATCCTTAGAGTACCTGTTAGATGGGGGATTTCTCACAGCTTGTCCTTACTAGTGGCGTGGTATTTATACCTTTCTAACTGGGGTTACAGGTTGGGCCCCAAATCTATTTAGAAAAAGGGGCATGCCAGTTAGATGAATTCTCCCATAATTTCAATTACAGAATTAGTACTATTAGATACAGTCACCCAGTTTCAGTAATATAACTCAGATAGTTTTACAAAACCTAAGACTGTAAGATACAGTCACTCAGCTTAGTACGAAACTCAGCTTGTTCCATCATAACCTAGACTGTCAGAACCAGTCACCCAGTATTAGTTACATTAGTTATATCAGTTATTAGTAACTCATGTTATCAGTATCCAGACTCAGTGTCAGTATTGCTCACGAATCCAGTCATAACTACACACCCATGAATGTATTCTCACGATCATGTTATACAATCAGTTAGCATTGTTCATTCATATGAACCCTTTGCGTTTAGCCTACCTCACTTGGATACTAAAACATTCAATCGTACTGATGCATTTGTGCTATGGTGTTTTTATACCATAGGTTCAGAAGCATAAGCTCTAGAGCATCAGTAGCATTCCATTTTCAGCAGTGAGTCCTCATCATTTGAGGGTGTTATGATTTGATTATTTCATATCTTTAGTACTTAGTTATTTTAGTAGTTAGAGTTAGTTGGGGACATGTCCCATTAACTCCTTATTCAGACATTTTAGAGGCTTTTAGACTATAGCATGTTCACAGTTATTTCAATTGTTTTGGTAATGATGTATCACATTTCCAGATTTTATATTTTATCATATATTTGAACCTTATGTCCTTTCATCCTTTAATTCTACATTTTACATCATATTATGTAGTGCTCAGCTATAGATATCAATCATGGGTTTCCTTGTGGTCCTTTGGGGTCATGAGCACTGTGTAGAATTCACAGGTACAAAATTCGGGGTGTTACAAACATAGTATTAGATCCTAAGTTTCAATAGTGTCCTAGGAAGTCTGAAAGCTGCATCTAGTAGAGTCTTGTACGTGGGTGTGTGTGCGCCACATTTATGTACAAGAGGCTATAAGATGTTTAGGGAACAGTTTCTTTCCTTTCAATATTTATGTCATGAAAGTGAGCATAAGCTCAAGTTTAACTCTCAGTCTAATTCATTTCTCCCTTTCTTTTATAGAATATGCCCCCAAGAGAAGAAACGAAAATCAGTCAGCCCCTTAGCCCATCCAAGTAAATCCCTTGGACGAATATGTTTCTTATGCAGAGTTCAGAGCTGTATTTACTACTCTTGCTAACTTAGTTGCTGCTCAGAATGAATGGTAAACTATCATTCCGGCAAAGCCATTGGCCTACATCACAGAATCCAGGATTCGGGACTTTACCAGAATAAATCCACCATCCTTTTTTGGGTTTAAGTCAGATGAGGACCCTCAGGAATACTTTGACAAACTCAGGAGCTCAATAGAAATCAGAAACAAGTGAATAAATCGTAATAGGAGTGGACCACACTTACTAGAACTTGTGACAACCTGTACATTGTATTTATTCAATCACTTTACCTTCGTTCTTATTATCTTTGTAATCATTACTGTACTGTACTGTGACCATTAGGCTGCCTCCAGTGTATATCAACTGGGATCGACCCATGATAGGCTTATGCCCCTGGGATACCACCCATAAACACATAAATAGGGATCAACCCATGATAGGCTTATGCCCCTGGGATACCACCCGATAAGAGAGAACTTCCATCACTTAGTTCAATTAATCTTTGAGATTGTTATTTCGGTTGCCACCGCATTTTTGATACTTTGAAACAATGATACATTAATCAGAGATATATAAATAGATCATCAATGCAATAACAATGAAGTAAGAACTCATTGGCACATCAATAAAGTGTTTTGGAGTCATCAATTCCATAACAATGAAGTAGGAACTTATTGGTATATCAATGAAATATTTTGGAGTCATTAATAGCACATGGATCTTGTTTGACTAAACAGATACCTTCTGACATTCATTAGTGCAATAAACATGTAAGATTTGTAAAACAAGTAAGTATTGGAATGTCTGAACATCTTGTAGGGTGGAAATAAGTTCATTGGTAATGTAGGACATCATACAAAACCATTATGGATCACATGTTACTGAATAACTTTGGAAACTTTCTTAATAGAACAATTGTTCACTTTCATGCCAAAGATATGACATAGAGTATGCTTTACATACCTGACTGTCAACCTTCAATACTAGTCCCAAATGGACTTCTCTTCTTTTCGGATTACTTATCTACAATGAACATATATAGCAATCTAGTATTAGCGACCAAACGTTACAATTCAATTATTTGAATTCACCAAACTAGTGGTTAAGTAGTAAGCCTTAATTACACCATAAAGGGTGCCACTTTGACCCTCTTATACTCCAAATACATTCACATGCCATGCATATTCATACAACATTCTCCAATATCAAGTTTGGATTCATTTATCCTTCCAACCAATCCATTAAACCAAATTGAGACATAGACATAAATAATCATCAATTCAATAGTATATCACCATATCCACCTTCCATAACTCAATTACCATATCCACCTTCCATAATTCAATACAACCAAACCATGCAAAATAGTCTATAACCCTATTTTCATCACCTTTCACTAACAACCAATACATATAATCCTCTATCACACATATACATATGGAAGAGAACACAGGCAAACAATATTCATACCTTAGAATTCACCTCTTGATTATGCAATCCTGTTTGCACAAATAATAGGTGCTGTTCGTAGCTCTCGAGATGACAAACGCAGTTATCGGATTACTTTGGAATTTCTACGGTTGAATCAAAAGTAATTTAAAGGTCAAATTTGGCTAGGGTTTGTTCTTTCTCAATGATTGATGATGAAAATGAGTTTTTGAACTCATATACATGTATATATACACATATTCCCGTCCATAATATAATAGGGAATGACCAAAATGCCTTTAAAATTTAAATAATGTCAAATCTGTCCTTTGGTGGACTGTTTTGATAAGCTAAAGTAGATCAACCATAACTCTTTGTTCAGATATCGGATTTGGGTGAAACTGGTATCGTTGGAAACATAACTCAAATGGATTTTATTTCATATAAAGTAGGTCACCCAGTTCATCCTTTACAAGGAGTTATGATCGTTTGAAGTTGACTCTAAAAATCTATTTTGATAGGCTGAAGTAAAACGAGTATAACTCCTTACTCAGACGTTGGATTTGGATGAACCAATTGAATTGGAAAGAAGACTCAAAGATTTTTCTTTTCACAAGTCTCTTCTCTCCCAGTTCATTATATTAAGGGAGTTATGATCATTCAAAGTTGACCCAAAAATACGGCTGGCCTCAGTAGTTTGTGTGCAGGAAATTTTCCTGCTCATTTACTATTCTCAAATATCCCGGCCACCATTTTATAGTTTCGAACGTGCTCGATTATATCCGAAACCTATCCGTTTTTGGAAATATTTATATCATTGGAAAGCTTATTCAATAACCTTCGCATGGAACCATCGATGGGTAAATTCCAGTATAAATAAAATAAAAAAATTAATTCCATATAAATAAGACCAATACACGTACTTGAATACGCCAATACATGTACTTGAATATGGGGTGTTACATCCTTCCCCCCCTTTAGGACATTCGTCCTCGAATTTTAGCGTAGTTATTCAACCGTAACAAGTTCAAGTCCATCATTAACATTCACATCATCACATAAATACTATGCATATATAAAAAAAACTTGTTAATGTTCTAACTCCGTTTCTTGTACTTTCTCTTCATCTTTGAAAAAATGAGGGTACTTAGATTTTATTGCTTCCTCAGCTTCCTATTTAATCTCTTCCCTTTGACGATTTCTCCAACGTACTTTCACCGATGCTATCTCTTTATTTCTCATCTTCTTAACTTGGCGATCTAGAATAGCAATAGGCACTTCCTCATAGGTAAGATCTTCTGCAACTTGCACATCCTCAGTAGAAGTGATACGTGATGTATCTCTGATGCACTTTCAAAGAATTGACACATGAAATACCGGATGTACTGATGAGAGCTCTTGGGGTATCTCTAATTCATATGCAACTTATCCAAACCTTCAAGTGATCTTATACGGGCCTATATAACGTGGACTCAACTTTCCTTTCTTGCAAAATCTCATTACCCCTTTTATTGGTGATACCTTCAAAAATACCCAATCACCTATAGAAAACTCTAGTCCTCTCCTTCTACTATCCGCATATGACTTGTGTTGACTTTGGGATGTTTTCAGTCGTTGCTTAATTACTTTAACCTTCTCTATTGCTTGATAAACAAGATCCGGTCCGAACAAAAGAATTTCACCCACTTCGAACCATCCTATTGGTGATCTACACTTCCTTCCATATAAAGCTTCATATGGTGCCATTTTGATACTTGAATAATAGCTATTATTGTAGGCAAACTCAATAAGAGGTAAATGATCATCCCAGTTGCCCTTAAAATCTAATACACAAGCTCGTAGCATATCTTCAAGTGTTTGGATGGTACGTTCTTCTTGTCCATCTGTTTGAGGGTGAAAAGCTGTACTCAACTTCATTTGTGTTCCCAAACACCTCTGAAAAGACTTCCAAAAGTTTGCGGTAAATTGGGTTCCCCGATCTGATATAATAGAGATTGGCACTCCATGTAATCGGACTATCTCTTTAATGTACAGCTTCGCATACTCTTCAACTGTGTAAGTGGTCCTAACTGGTAGGAAATGTGCGGATTTGGTAAGCCTATCAACAATCACCCATATAGAATCAAACTTTCGGGATGTACGAGGCAAACCAATAATGAAATCCATGTTGATCACGTCCCACTTTCAGCTTGGAAGATCAATGCATTGCATATAACCTCCGGGTTTTTGGTGCTCAACTTTAACTCTTTGACAATTTGGACATTCAGCTACAAATTCTGCAATGCTCTTCTTCATGTCATTCCACCAATACATACCTTTCAAATCTTGATACATTTTGGTTGATCCTGGATGAATGGAATACCTTGAAAAATGTGCCTCTGTCATAATCTTCTTTCTTAGCCCGTCTACATCCGGCACACACAATCGGTTTTGGCATTGAAGTACTCCTTCTCGCGTAAGCTCAAATGCCTTGGTCGCACCACTCTGAACATTCTCCTTAAGCTGTAATAAAATAAGATCTGCATATTACTTCTCTTTCACTTCAGCTACTAATGAAGATTCCGCATCATTATGTACGATAAGCTCTTTATTCGGAGTTTCAAGAAGGCGAACTCCCAAAGTAGCTAACTGGTGAAGATCTTTAATCATCCCTTGCCTTTCTATAGGCGCCATCATAGCCTTACTACTTAATGCATCAGCTACCACATTTGCTTTCCCTGGATGGTATAAGATATCAACATCGTAGTCCTTTAATAGTTCAAGCCATCTCCGCTGCCTTAAATTTAGATCCTTCTGATTAAAAATATATTGCAAGCTCTTATGGTCAGTATATATATCAACATGAACCCCATATAAGTAGTGGCGCCATATCTTTAAAGCAAAAATAACTGCTGCCAGCTCAAGATCGTGTGTAGGATAATTTTTCTCATGCGGCCATAATTGTCTAGAAGCATATGCTATTACCTTGCCATGCTGCATCAATACACATCCTAAACTAATTCTGGAAGTATCACAATACACTGTATACCCTTCGGTGCCTTCTGGAAGTACCAACACGAGTGTAGAAATCAACTTGTTCTTTAAATCTTGAAAACTCTTCTCATAGGCATCATTCCATTGGAATTTGGATGCTTTATGGGTTAGCTTGGTTAAGGGTGTTGAAATGGAAGAAAAGCCTTTAACAAAACTTCTATAATAACCGGCCAACCCGAGAAAACTACGAATCTCCGTAGGTGTTGTGGGCCTTGGCCTGTTCTTCACAGCTTCTATCTTTTGAGCATCAACCTTTATCCCTTCACTAGATACAATATGACCCAAAAATGCCACCGACTTTAACCAAAACTCATATTTAGAGAACTTTGCATAAAGCTTACAATCACGAAAAGTCTGCAATGCCTATCGTTAGTGATTGGCATGGTCCTCTTCTGATCTAGAATAAACTAGAATATCATCTATAAAAACTATCACAAATACATCTAGGAATGGCTTAAACACCCTATTCATCAATTCCATAAAAGCTGTGGGTGCATTTGTTAGCCCAAATGACATAACTAGAAACTCATAATGACCATACCATGTTTGGAAAGCTGTCTTGGGTATATCCTTCTCTTTGACCCTCACTTGGTGGTAACCTGACCTCAAATTAATCTTAGAAAAGCACTTGGCGCCCTGTAACTGATCAAATAAATCATCAATTCTTGGGAGAGGATATTTATTATTAATAGTCACCTTATTCAATTGCCGATAATCAATACACATTCTCAGCGAGCCATCCTTTTTGCGCACAAATAACACTGGTGCTCCCCAGGGGGACATACTAGGCCTTATGAATCCCTTCCCTAGCAAATCTTTCAATTGCTCTTTCAATTCTCGTAATTCTACTGGGGCCATTCTATACAGAGGAATGGAGATTGGTTGGGTGCCTGGTATTCCATCAATACCAAACTCTACTTCTCGTTCAGGAGGCAAACCTGGAAGATCTTCAGGAAATACATCAGAAAATTCATTTACCACCGGAACAACGTGAAGAGTTGGTGGCTCTGCTTCTGTATCCCTTACTCTAACTAAATGATATATGTATCCCTTGGAAATCATTCTTCTCGCCTTAAAATAAGAAATAAATCTACCTCTTGGCGCGCTAATTTCACCTTTCCATTCAAGGACTGATTCATTTGGAAAATGGAAATATACCTTTTTCGTGTAGCAATCAATTGTGGCATAATAAGATGCCAACCAGTCCATACCCATTATAACATCAAAATCTACCATTTCTAACTCCACAAGATCAGCCATCATATCACGACCACAAACAGTTACTATGCAGTTTCGATAAACCATTCTAGCTATAATAGACTCCCCAACCGGTGTGGACACTTCAAATGGCTTAACTAACAGTTTGGGTATTCTGTCGAACTTTCCAGCAACCAATGGATTAACATAAGATAATGTAGAACCGGGATCAATTAAGGCATATAAATCAAATGAAAAGATAGACAACGTACCCGTAACCATATCTGGGGAAGCCTCTAAATTCTGTTGATCCGCTAGAGCATACGTACAATTTTGAGCCCCGCTAGAACTCATGGCTCCTCTATCACCTCTAACACGACCCATTGATTGTGCACCCCTTCCTGAATAAGGCCTTGATAATGATGATGCAACAAATGACCCCGTAGGTCATGCCATACCCCCTATGGCCCTTCGTGGGCATTCTCTCATCATATGCCCTGACATACCGCACCAAAAGCAAACATTGGTCCCCAGCCGACATGCGCCCAAATGATACCTTCTACATTTATTGCATGGCTCTTGAGGAGGTCTCGATTGGATCATATTCCCTGGCCCTTGGTACCCCACTGTCCGTGAAATCTGACTCTCACTTCTGTGCCTAAATTGATTTCCTCTGGACCCTTGAAACTATGGTGGGGCACAAGCTACAGAATAAGAAGATAATGGACTAGGTGGTCTAGCCAAAAACTGTGGTTTGAACCCTTCTTGGGATGCCATGAACTGCCCTGTAGATCTGTCCCTCTTGGAATATCCTCTTTCTAATTCCTGTGTTCTTCTCTTCTGCCTCTGATCTTCCATTTTTTGTGCAAAAGCTTGGATCCTCGCTATGTCCATATCTTTGTTCAAAGAGGCAATAGTACAATCTCTAACCAGATATGGATCTAGCCTATCCACATATTGATGAACTCTGTCATCCATAGTAGCTACAATATTAGGAGCATATCTCGACAAGGAATTAAATCGGAGACTGTACTCCCTCACGCTCATATTCCCCTGACGAAGATATACAAACTAATTTGCACGGGCTTGACAAATCTCGAATGGAAGATAAGATCAAGAAATGCCTCTTTGAACTCTTTCCAAGTAGCTGGGGGTGCATCAATACCTCAAGATCATTTCCAATCCTCGTACCAATATATAGCCTCCTCTTTAAATCTATACGCCGCTAACTCCACTGTCTCTCTACCCGTTACATGCATAACATCTAAGGCCCTTTGAATTTGATCAATAAATTCCTGTGGGTCCTCGTTAAGATCTGATCCAGTAAAAGTGGGAGGATCCATCTTAAGAAAATCTCGTGTTCAAAGGCTAGCCACCCTATCTGTACCACTGGGACCTGTGGTAGGAATGGCTTGCCCAGTAACTATACGAGTCAAAAGTTGCACTGCATTTCTAAGATCTTTATCAACAACATTAATAGGTGGCTCTGGGGATATAGTCCTCCTCTCCCTTATTTCTTTTGGAGTGGAAGAAGTTTCTGATGCATGCTCAGCTGGAGCCTCACTTTGATTAGCTGGTATAGTGGGTGACTTACTAGTCCCCTCTCCGATAGCCACATCTACTTGCTTACTGATATTCTTGCTTTTGGTAACTGGCATCATTACTATAATAAGATAAACAAATGGATTCAGTGGTCAACTATGACTTCATATACAATATAGGCTCTATCGCACGATCTAAGACATGAAGAAAAGAAACAATTCCTAAATGTCCATAGCCTCCTGTTTATAGATACGGTGCACGGCACACCAATAAACAAGACTCTACGAAGACACAGCTTTGTAGACTCACTAGGACGAACTTCTCTAATACCACTTTTGTCATGCCTTAAATCCTATTGGGGTGGACTGGCACCCGTAACCGAGGAGGCCCAGGAGAACCAGCTCATAACCTTATACTTCCCATCCATACCTCTATGACAACCCAAAATTCAGACAACATCATATCACATATAAGAGAAAATAATCACTTGTATAAGCTCGAGCACACATATATATGTATATACAATACTTGGCCGTTGGAGCCATCACGTCTACTAGCAAAACACCACCTTGACTGTACATTAGGTCTACAAAGCCTCTAAATAATACACAGAGTTTAACTAAGGTCGGGACACACCCCGCCATATAACTAACTTCTATACAATACCAAAAATGACTGGATATGACACAGAAAGCCCCAAAGAAAATTGGAGCTCACCAAAAGCAGATGGATATCCTGGCTCCTAATTGTGCGGTGTATGAGCTGAGGTACCTGTGCCTGCAGCATGAAATGCAGGTCCCCCGTGGGGGACGTCAGTACGAAATATGTACTGAGTATGTAAAGTTGTAGATAATTACATATGATATAGGAGCTCAATAGAAATTAGAAACAAGTGAATAAATCGTAATAGGAGTAGACCACACTTACTAGAACTTGTGACAACCTGTACATTATATTTATTCAATCACTTTACCTTCTTTCTTATCATCTTTGTAATCATTACTGTACTGTACTATGACCATTAGGCTGCCTCCAGTACATATCAACTGGGATCGACCCATGATAGGCTTATGTCCTTGGGATACCACCCATAAACACATAAACAGGGATCGACCCATGATAGGCTTATGCCCCTGGGATACCACCCGATAAGAGAGAACTTCCATCACTTAGTTCAATTAATCTTTGAGATTGTTATTTCGGTTGCCACCGTATTTTTGATACTTTGAAACAATGATACATCAATAACAGACATATAAATAGATCATCAATGCAATAACAATGAAGTAAGAACTCATTGGCACATCAATAAAGTGTTTTGGAGTCCTCAATGCCATAACAATGAAGTAGGAACTTATTGGTATATCAATGAAATGTTTTGGAGTCATTAATAGCACATGGATATTGTTTGAGTAACCGTATACCTTCTAACATTCATTAGTGCAATAAACATGTAAGATTTGGAAAACAAGTAAGTATTGGAATGTCTTGACATCTTGTAGGGTGGAAATAAGTTCATTGGTAACATAGGACATCATACAAAACCATTATGGATCACATGTTACTGAATAGCTTTGGAAACTTTCTTAATAGAACAATTGTTCACTTTCATGCCAAAGATATGGTATAGATTATGCTTTACATACCTGACTGTCAACCTTCAATACTTGTCCCAAATGGAATTCTCTTCTTTTCGAATTACTTATCTACAATGAACATATATAGCAATCTAGTATTAGCCACCAAACGTCACAATTCAATTATTTGAATTCACCAAACTAGTGGTTAAGTAGTAAGCCTTAATTACACCATAAAGGGTGTCACTTTGAACCTCTTATACTCTAATTACATTCACATGCCATGCATATTCATACAACATCCTCCAATATCAAGTTTGGATTCATTTATCCTTCCAACCAATTCATTAAACCAAATTGAGCCATAGACATAAATAATATCAGTTCAATAGTATATCACCATATCCACCTTTCATAAATCAATTACCATATCCACCTTCCATAATTCAATACAACCAAACCATGCAAAATAGTCCATAACCCTATTTTCATCACCTTTCAATAACAACCAATACATATAATCCTCTATCACACATATACATATGGAAGAGAACAAAGGAAAACAATATTCATACCTTAGAATTCACCTCTTGATTATGCAATCCTATTTATACAAATAATAGGTGCCGTACAAAGCTCTCGAGATGACAAACACAGTCATCAGATTACTTTGGAATTTCTACGGTTGAATCAAAAGTAATTTAAAGGTCAAATTTGGCTAGGGTTTGTTCTTTCTCAATGATTGATGATGAAAATGAGTTTTTAAACTCATATACATGTATATATACACATATTCCCGTCCATAATATAATAGGGAATGACCAAAATGCCTTTAAAATTTAAATAATGTCAAATCTGTCCTTTGGTGGACTGTTTTGATAAGCTAAAGTAGATCGACCATAACTCTTTGTTTAGATATCGGATTTGGGTGAAATTGGTATCATTGGAAAGATAACTCAAAGGTATTTCATTTAATATAAAGTAGGCTACCCAGTTCGTCTTGTACAAGGAGTTATGGTCATTTGAAGTTGCCCCTAAAAATCTGTTTTGATAGGCTGAAGTAAAATGAGTATAACTCCTTACTCAGACGTTGGATTTGGATGAAATCAACTGCATTGGAAATAACACTCAAAGATATTTCTTTTTATAGGTCGCAGCTCTCCCAGTTCATTATATTAAGGGATTTATGATTATTTGAAGTTGACCCAAAAATTCGGCTGGCCTTAGTAGTTTGTGTGCAGGAAATCTTCCTGCACATTTACTATTCCCAAATATCCCGGCCACCATTTCATATTTCGAACGTGCTCGATTATATCCGAAACCTATCCGTTTTTTGGAAATCTTTATATCGTTGGAAAGCTTATTCAATAACCTTCGCATGGAACCATCGACGGGTAAATTTCGGTATAAATAAAATAAAAAAATTAATTCCTTATAAATAAAACCAATACACGTACTTGAATACTTGAATAAGGGGTGTTACACCACTTCCCAAAATCGATGACTTGTTTGACCAACTTGAGTATGACCAAATTAGCTCATTTTGTTCCAGTCCATACCTCTTATTCAGCCGAGGATTATGCCAAACTCTATATCAGGGAGTTGGTTAGATTACACGGTGTCCCATCGTCCATTATTTTAGACAGAGGTACCCAGTTCACCTCTCACTTCTGGAAAGCATTCCAAAAGGGTGTTGGTACCAAATTTCATCTTATTACAACCTTTTATCCCCAGACAGATGGTCAAGCAAAAAGGACTATTCAGACTTTAGAAGATATGCTGCGAGCGTGTGCAATTGATTTCAATGGTAGTTGGGATGATCACTTGCCTTTCATTAATTTTGTATACAACAACAACTATTATTTCAGCATTCGGATGGCTCTATTCAAAGCTCTCTACGGTAAGAGATACAGATCTTTAATCGATTGGTTCAAAGTTAGTGAGGCCTTAGTTATAGGGCTTGAATTAGTATTTGATGCCTTAGAAAAAAAAGTCCAGTTGATTAGAGAAAGACTCCAGGATGATCAGAGCCGACAGAAGTCTTATGCAGATATGTGTAGAAAGGATCTTGAGTTTGAGATGGGTGACTATGTTTACCTAAAGATCTTTTCCATGAAGGGAGTAAAGAGATTCGGCAAAAAGGAAAGCTCAGTACCTGATATTTTGGTCCCTTCAAAATTCTTAGTCATTTAAGTAAGGTAGCTTATGAGCTCAAATTGCATTCAGATCTAGCCTTAGTTTATCCAGTGTTCCATGTCTCTTTGCTCAAGAAGTGCATAGGTGACCTATTAGTTGTAGTCCCTTTAGAGGGGATTGATTTTCAGAACAACCTCTCTTATAAAGAGATTTCAGTCAAAGTTCTTGACCACTAGTCTCATAGACTGAGGAATAAAGAAGTCCCTTTAGTAAAAGTTCTATGGTGGAATCAGTTCGTTGAGGGAGCTTCTTGGGGAGCAGAAAAAGATATGCGGACCAAATATCCTTACCTTTTTTCCGCTAACTCAGACTCAGGTTAAGGTAATAGTTTTTCTTAAGCTTGCTCAGTTATCATGTTCAGTTTCATTACCAACTTGGTATTCAGTTTCAAGCTTAGAATTCTATTATAAACATGGTATCAAATACCATTGCATATTCAGTCATATGTTCTTGCATTATGTCAATCATGTCTTCATGCATAAGATATGCATCCTCATTACGAGAAACTCAGCTTATCAAAAATCTCATTCATGCATTCATGAATCAGTTATGCATGCATCAGATATGCATGTTCAGTATGATACATTCAGTTTATTAGTCATGTCAGTCATGAAATCATGTTTCAGTTATTCATGTCCTATATATATTTCAGTTTGTATTTTCCCCTTCTGAGTCAGTCTCATTCAAGGATGAATGTTCTCATGGGGAGATATTGTAAGATCCCACAAAATTTCTAAGCCTAAATTATTCCTTTAAGTTTGTCAAGGGGGTCCCATACTTAGAAAATTCTAGCTAAGTTTCCAGACTTAGTTTATTTTTGGATGCGACCTTGGCGGGCCGTGTTGCCTATCGTATTAGTTGACATTGTTGCAGGGACTGCCAGTAAAACTATTGAGGCTTGTCACGATTATGGAACGATATGTCGGGTATCACGTTAATGTATCGACGCATCCCGTCACCAATCACGTTGATACCCAATTTTTAGTCATTAAATGTCAGTCTTTTTAAGGGCAAAAAAGTTAATTTTCCACTCTTATATAAGCCTATACCACGAGATTCAGCCCTTATTTCACCAAAATATTGTTTTTACTTCCAAATACTCTCAAGAACAAATCTAGGATTTTCATAGAAGCTTCAAATTTTAGAGATTCTATCATTATTTTTCAAGAATTTTCCATCCAAGGTATGTCAAGTGTTCCTTCATGGATTTCTTTCATCCATGAAGCCCAAGAATCCAATTTTAAATTATGAATTGTGATGCTTATGTTGTGGATTGATTATGTTCATGTAGTTATTGTTGTAGGATTCCCAATTTGGAATCTTTATGTGTTGTTCATGAAACTACGATAGTATGAAGGTTGAAATTTATGAAATTGAGTTGAATTAGGGAATCATGTGGTATTAATTAGATATCATACCTAAGCCCTAGTTTATGTATACTAGGTGTTTGATAAAATGCCTAAGAGAATAATACTTGTGCATTATGACTCAATAGAACCTAAATGATGAATTCATGTTAGCATTATGTTCAAAATGATTCCCATGCTATTGTTATGCCTTGTAATAGATTGATATAATGCTCATGAGATTAGGCTTGGTGAATTATGACATATTTATATGCATTCTTATACATGTGTAAGCCTGTGGTATGTAAATACTTCATGAAAATCCCCAATGATAGTACTATGAATTAGTGACCATGGTTATGTGTTCAAGAAGTGTCATGTCTTGTCAGTTTTATACTATCGAGTCCTGGGGGTACGTGTACCTGACAACTTAGCTGTGTGCCTAGAGCCAACATCGGTTTCATGATAAATCTCAGTCATGCCATGATTAGTAGTATTTTTAGTCAGTTTCAGAACTCAGTAGAATTTAATCAGTTACATGACTCAGGAAAACTCAGTAATCTCTGTAATTTCAGGAATCTCAGTCAGTTAGCAGAACTCAATAATATTTATTCAGTTAACAGAACTCAATGAACTCAGTCTTGTTCAATTTAGTTAATTATGTTCAGTGTGTCTTCAGATGGGAGTAGGATTCAGCATCGAGTGAGCCCAAGGATGGGAACTCATCTATTAGTAGAGGGTGTGAATCTTAGAAGCAATTCTTGTGCTTAGAAGCAATCCTTGTGCTCCAAAACTACGTAGCCAGCGTAGGTTGAGACATCAAACCTACTAGTTGAGGGTAGATGAGGTGACATAACCTATTATTTGAGGGTCCCACCATTCTCCTTACAGTACCTTTTAGACAGGGGATTTCTCACAGCTTGTCCTTACCAGTGGCGCGGTATTGACACCCTTCCAACTAGGGTTACAGGTTGCGCCCAAAATCTATTTAGAAAAAGGGGCATGTCGGTTAGATGAATTCTCCCCCAATTTCAGTTACAGAATATGGACTGTTAGATACAGTCACCCAATTTCAGTAATATAACTCAGATAGTTCTACAGAACCCAGGACTGTCAGATACAATCACTCAGCTTAGTACAAAACTCAGCTAGTTTCATCAAAACCTAGCCTGTCAGACACAATCGCCCAATATCATTTACATCAGTTATATAAGTTATTAGTAACTCATGTTATCAGTATCCAGACTCAGTTGTCAGTATTACTCATGAATCCAGTCACAGTTACGCACTCATGTATGTATTCTCATGATCATGTTATATGGTTAGTTAGCATTTTTCATGCATATGAACCATTTGCATTTAGCCTACCTCACATGCATATCAGTACATTCAATTATACTGACGTATTTGCACTATGGTGTTTTTATACCATAGGTTCAGAAGCACGATCTCCAGAGCATCAGGTGTATTCCAGTTTCATCAATCAGAGTCAGTAGTGAGTCCTCATTATTCAAGGATATTATGATTTGATTATTTCATATCTTTAGTGCTTAGTTATTTCAGCAGTTAGAGTTAGTTAGGTACATGTCCTATCAACTCCTTATTCAGACAGTCTAGAGGCTTTCAGACTATAACATGTTCATAGTTATTTTGGTAATGATGTACCATATTTCCAGATGTTATGGTTTATCATATATTTGAACCTTATGGCCTTTCATCCTTTAATTCTGCATTTTTACATCATATTATGCAGTGCTCAGTTACAGATATCAGTCATGGGTTTACTTGTGGTCCTTTGAGGTCATGAGCACTGTGTAGCATTCAGAGTACCAGATTCGGGGCGTTACACTTGCACCTTTGTATTGGTAGAATAAGAAATCAATCCTAGGAAGAGGATATTTATTTTTGATTTTGACTTTTTTCAGCTGACGATAATCGATGCACATTTGCAAAGAACTATCTTTCTTTTGCACAAATAGGACGGGAGACCCCCATAGAGAGACACTGGACCTTATAAAACCTTTATCTAAGAGGTCATTAAGCTAGTATTTCAACTCCTTAAGTTCAGATAAAGCCATATGATACATAGGAATAGAGATGGAATGAGTATCTAGAAGAAGGTTAATACCAAATTCTATTTCCCTATGGGAGGTACCCCTGGCAAAACTTAGGGAAAAACTTCAAGAAACTCAGTGACTACATAGACTGACTGAACTGTTGGAGCCCTAGACTTAGTTTCTTTGACTCAGACTAGATGATAGATGCACCTTTTTGTTATAAACTTTCTGTCTTTAATATAGGATATGAAATGACTCTTGGAAGACACTGAATTACCTTCTCACTTAAAGACTGGCTCATCTGGAAATTAAAACTTCACTACTCAAGTGAGATAATTGATAGATGCATAACAGGAATTGAGCCAATCCATGCCCAGAATAAGGTTAAAGTCAACCATATCTAGCTCTATTAAGTCTGCTAATATGATCTTAGGAAGGACAATGATAGAACACTTTCTATAGATTTGTTTGGCAACAACTAACTCACCCACTTGGGTAGAAACTAAGAAGGGCTTAGAAAACTTTCCAGGACCTAATTCAAAATTCACTGCAACTAATGGGGTCACATAAGAAAGATTATACCTGGGTCTAACAACACATAAAAATCAAGATGAAAAACACAAAGCATACCAGTAACAAATCTGGTGAACTCTTCTACTCCTGATGGGATGGTAAAGCATAAAACCAATTCTAGTGATGACCACCATTGGTACTTAATAATGCACCCTGAAGATGGACTATGAGACCTAGAGGAGCTGGTGCGCTAGTAGCCTGAGTCTAGGGATAAACATCCTTGTTTCCCTGCTTAACATACGGACACTCTTTGATTTCATGACCCAAATTACCACAACCTAAACAACCTTTCTGTCCCAACAAGCACTCACCAAGATAATTCTTACCATATTTAGCACATAAAGGATAACTGGGTTTTCCACTCACACTATTCTAAGATATGGACATAGAATTCTTACCCCACTACTCCTGCCTAACTCTGAGGGTGGAAGCACTAGCTGAAATGGCATTGGCATAGATGAGCGACTCTAAAAATGCAAAGAATTCCCCATCCAAACTTTGTCTGGCCATATTCAAACTGCCCGGTCCTAGCCTTCTTATTTTCCCTTTCTCTCCCCTTAAACTTTTCTGCCTCGATCTACTGAGCATGAATCATCAGCCTAGCAAGATCTATATCCCTAATAAGCTTGGCAGTCCTACACTTTTTAACAACCAAACTAGATACTCTAGTAAAAAACTTACTCATACTTGACCTAGGGTCAGCCATCGTATCAGGGGCATACTTAAACATGAACTTAAGGTAGTACTCCTTCACTGTTATTAAGCCCTGCCACAGGTTCACAAACTCCTCTACCCTTGCTTATCTTATTTCAAGCGGAAAGAACCTATTTAGAAATGCATCCTGAAATACCTTCCAACTCATAGGAGCTGCATTCTCACCTTTACCATTCTTCCACATAACCACCCAATCATATACTATATCTTTCAGCCTATAGGATGCCCTCTCTACACTCTCCTCTTCAGTAACATGCACAATCTGGGTGATCTTCCTTACCTCATCTAAGTAAAGCTATGGGTTCTCACCTGCTTTTGACCTAAAAAACTCAGGCGGATTCAGTCTTTCAAAGTCATGAATTCTAGCTGCTGGTAAATCACCAATCTATTAAAATAGGACTATCGCCTGATAATTTCCCTGAACATTGGCAGTCACTGTATAGGTTAATATCTAAAAAATAGTCCAAAATTTAGTGTGGGATACATTCTCATTTATAAGGTCAGAGGGATGGGGTAGCTGGTTATCATTTCTGCGTGCATTATCTTGGTGAAGAGGCATATTCAACTGTCACGTAAGAGCACAAGTTAAAACCAGATAGAGACACTGTAAGCATGATAGATCATGAAAGAAAGAGATGATTTCCTAAAATATCCCATAGCCTCTTGCTCATAAATGTAGTGTGCTTCACATCCATGATCAAGACTCCACGTAATATGGCTTTTATGACTCCCTAGGACTCTTATAACCTTAGGCTCTGATACCAAGTTTGTAACATCCGCAAAATAATTCCTGAGACATCACACGACGCTCAAGACTATGAGTAGCCTTAAGCTAACCCTGTAAGGCTTCTACTGAATATAAAACTCATCATAGAAAAATATAGATATATAATCAAAGCTAAAATACAGAATTTTGTCTGATCTAAGCTGAAATTATCTGAACATAATATCTGAAAATACTTGATTTAAAAGTCTGGACAATCAATACTAGAAATCTGAATCATAACTAGCAGTCTAACAAGCCTTTACTACTAACAACTAGAGACCTACTGGGACAAATCCCCAGCTGACTCGATTTGACTAAAATTTTGAATCAACTACTCTAATAAGCTGAAAAAATATATAACTGGGTCCCCAAACTATGAGGACTCACCAACTATTTGGATGTAGATGGAAATGCTCGAAATCACTCACACTGCTGATACTGAGCATCTGAACCTACATTATTAAATAATGTAGCACATAGACATATATGTAGATCAGTACTTCTAGATTGTACTGAGCATGTGGGGGTGAATACATAAGTAGAACAATACCTCAATAGTACTATAAACTTGTAAAGAATGCATGCTAAATATAGATGATTCACATTAGCTTGAATAACTGTAAATTAAGAATCATAATCATAAGTAGTTGCTGTATAAACCTTATGAGTTGTAACACTTAGTTTCTAAAATCTGTACCTATATTGTATCTTTAAATCATACTGCTTAAGTGTAGAAAGGACTCACTTTTATAACTGTAAACTAAAATTTGAAATCTAAAATCTCATAGATAATGGCTAATGTAAAGCAATATCTGAATAAAGTAAAGATGTGAGCCTTTACACTTAGTTTCTAAAAGATTTTCTGTTAGGATTACTATTTTCTATAGGGAGGTTCTTCTAACAATATACACTATGTGAGCTGTCATAGTGTCTAATGTCTAGTTTCCTTATGGGAAAACCTTACATTGGGGAGAGGTGTCATACTCTTGCCAAGGAGTATAACCTAAGCTAAGTGATCACATCTGTATCTGTCATCCATATAGAAATGGAAATAATATAATAATCTAAACCTAAATTAGCTTGTAGTTTTGGGACATGTGAACATACCCTACTCCATGATAAATACTACTTCGTTTAATCTGTATGCTCATTCTATAGGAAATCCACTTTTATAACTAGTATAAGGGTTTACAATGAAAACCAATCATACATCTTTTCACCTTAAACTGTAATAAAACTATAACATGGATTCCATATCTAAGCTGAGATCAAAAGATCATAGCTTGATCAAAATTGAAAATAAGCTAATCATAGGGTGCTAAAAGCGCTGTCATTCTTGAAATATCAATATTCAACTAGGGCTTAATAGCCCATGCATTAAATTCATGTCAAATCATCATAAAATTCATGCTTGATAATAAAAGTATTGAAAATTCAATTCTAAATCTGGAAATTAATGTCATACGCATAAAAATAAAAAAGTAGACATGCAATTGAACATCTAAATCACTTATAATCTCATAATCTTCAAATAGTGATGAGTGGGTATAAACCCTAAAATAAAATTCATATTATATATGTAAAATTCAACTTTAAAACTAATTTTGGGCACAAGGATAAAAGGATTATCCTTGTTGATAACCCAACATACCTTAATTGATGAATAGATGAAGAAGCTTGAACTTTGAGTTCCTATTTGTGCTCTTGAAGATTGTGTCTTGAAGATCTTGAATTGGAAATCTTGAATTTTGCATTATCTTGGAAAAAGAATGGAGGAATTTAGATTTCTTGAGGTTTGAAATTTGAAGGTTTAGGGTTTCTTGGAGAGTAATTCCTTGAATAATGAGCGTATAATGCTTAGAATGGGTTTAATCTAGGGTTTTCACAAATTGGGGGCTCGGGAAAAGACTAAATTGCCCTTTGGAAAATTAAGTTCAGAACTGGAAATCCCAATTTTGCACTCCACCACGACGTGACGCAATCGTGGTGGCTCACTAGAAATGGGACAAGTGCCATTTTGCACTCTAGCGTAATGCGGCCTAATCGCGTTGCGTCTCTGGAAAAAGGACGAGTGCTATTTTGTACTCCACCGTGATGCGGTGCTATGCTCCACCACGTTTCTTGGTGCGACATTGGCCAATCGTGGTGAGCTACTGGAAAAAGGATGAATGGGATTTTGGGCTTCACCGTGATGCGGCATAATTGTAGTGCTTTACTGAAAAAATGTACAATTGCAAATCTGCACTTCATCGCGATGCATTACTTTCATGTTGAACTACTGGTTTTCACTAAAGTGCTATAACGTCTCACTCGAGTTTGGATTAAGGAGAAATTGGTATCGTTGGAAAGCAGACTCAATTATCTACACATTGGAGGGTCTAGTGCTGGAATATTCTACACGTATCTAGAGTTATTCATTTTTAAGTTGACCCTTGACCACTAGGATCTAAATGGAACTAATAAAAGTACGGGGTATTATACTTTGCAATTTTACTATGCACAAAATTTTTATGGGATGCTATCTTGCTTGCTTTTTGAGCTAGTGTATGGGTGCCACTCAACAACTATCTCAAAAGTTCAGGGTGTTACAATATCTCCCCCTTTGGATCATTCATTCTCAAATGTTGGATAGGGACTTTATGAAGCCTTACTAGTAAGATATGGAGGATTAAACTTTACATCAATTTCTTCTTTTTTATAGTCATCATATAAGGACATAATGACAATACTAAGCAATTCGTATAAGCACTTATTAGTAGATACTAAGATTTTACCCTCGATATAAGCTTAAAGTATGAGTTCTAGGGAACATAATTTAAACAATGAAGGACATCAATTTCATGAGAAACTAAAGGATTGATTTGAATATTTACCTATGGAGTTTTCCTATTGAGAAGCAAACAAATAAGGATGTCTAATTTTCATGTCTTATTTGGCTTCCCATTGAGCCTTCTCAACCTTTTGATTCCTCTACAATGCCTTTATTGAAGCAATATCTTTGATACTTAACTTGTGGACATGGCGATCTAAAATCTCTACTAATGTCACGATTCGAGACTACCCCTAGTCGTAATATGGTGCTTAGAACAACAAATGATCCCAAGCTAATCCATTATACTAGCATAATGCTTGATCCATTGATTAAAAACTATATAAGAGCTAAACTAACTGTGTGGAAACATAATCATTGAATAAACTGTTTTAATACAATTACTATATGAAAGTTTATTTACAACATCTGTATATGAAAAGAAAAGAAACTGATTTTGATAACTAACTGGCTATCTATGAAACCTCTACTAATACTGCTATAGGTAGCTAGAACATGACCCCTAGCTCTCCCTAATCAATACATATGAATAAGAAAATGAAATACTAGAATTGTAATTGACTTGAGTCCTCAAAGTAAGAGAACTCATTACCTAAAAATAGGCAGAAAAGGTATGGGATCAGTACTTTGGAATGTATTGAGTATGTGAGATATGCACTAGTCACGAAAATACTAAAAAGTTTCTTTAAAACTGAGGACACAGGCCATTTGATGAATTATGTATTTAAAACATATCTGTACATAAAAGTTGTGAGGCGTAGTGAAATATCTAAATCATGAGCTAAAATATTTCTATAAATTGGGAGGTGGTAGAAGCATAATTACTATATTTAATCTAAAGTTAATGTTGAATAGGCTATAAAACTGTACTGAATGCTAAATAAAGAGATGAACTTGAGTGCAAATTGAATGTAGGGAGCTGAACTGAAGTATAATGACATTATATAAAATAGTTATATACTGGTATATAGTTATAGTTTGAAAATTGATAGTACAAAAGCAAGTAAAAATAATTGAAGGTCATGTATAAAATATTGGATGTGAAACTATGGGATGTGAACTGATGCAATGACCAAGTAAATAAACATATAACTGATCAATACTGTGCTGAAAAACTGATTATAAGGACATTCAACAACTAAGTCTAAACTATGGGAGATACTACTAACCGACATATAACCATGTGAGCTAAACATAGAGTTTGATGTATAATCCTCATAAAAAAAGGCCTAATATACCTTGCCAGGGTATAAAGGTTAATCTAACATGGTACCAAAAAATTGATGTCCAAAAGGACAAAAGTGTCAAACCTGATCTGACAGGTGATCATCTAGAACCTATGGTGGCATTGTAGTTTTGGCACTTAGGGACATCTACTAAAGGTCTTAGCCTAACTGATGGGTGGGTATTTATCCCTTTGTCCGCTTAGTGCTAAATACTAATCCCAACTAAACATAAACTTATATACTGAATAGCTCAATAATACTGATGTCTAGTTCTAGAAGATAAGTGTTTTATCTGAAAGTATTTGAAACCAAATGAGTGGTGTTTTACTTACAATACATCTGCCATCTATGAAGAATGCAAGTATCATGATAAATTTAATAATCTAAAGAGAAAAGTGAAATTTCCTAACACAAGTCCATAATCATGAATTTATCAACGTATTGAGAGTTCATAATTCTAAGTATGTAAAACTACTAAATTTTATAGGAAAACATGGTATGTCAACTAATACAGACTGAAATCATTAAGTCATGCTTAATTCATTTTGAAAAAGGCTGAAATCTATAAAACATGTACAATCTATCACGTATAAAAATAACTGATTTAAATCCACAAAAATAATGCATAATAACTTTGAATGGAAACTATAATAACAAGATAACATGACAAAATTGAATTTTCAATGATTTAGAATAATCGAATATTAACTCTATATCATAAGTTCTTAGAAATCATAACTGAAATTCTTATTTTAAAACTAGGTATTGGGAATAAGGGTAAAAGGAATCCTTTATTGAATACCCATATACTTAGATGATGAAATCTTGGGCTGAAGCCTTAGGAATCTGGATTTGAGAAAAACTCTAGGCTTAGGCTTTCTTGAGAGTTGAATCGCTTGATTTTAGGACTTAGAATGAGTTTGGGGATAATAATGAGGAACTTGGGGTAATCAAATAGACTTATACCTCTTGTAATAGGTAAACATACATAGTTTTAGATTAAAAGAGTGTAAAAATACCAAACAACCCTTTTAAAATCATCTAAAAAGTTATTGGTATCAGTCCTAATGATTTTGGTAATGATCCATAGGGTCTGGGGATGATTCATGGCTTGAGTCATCCTCTGGGGCTGATTTTTCACTTCCCTCTACAGTCACTGTGAGCCACCCTATCAATCGTTTGATTACAATTTGTAGTGTCTCCTGATGAGTCGTAGTATCTAAGTCGTTGTCATTGATATCTTTGACAAGGCTTCAGTAAAATGACTATAACTCTTTACTTTGATATTGGATGCAGGAAAAAGTAGATGCATTGGAAATATAATTAAAATATATATCATTTTTTTTGGTCTTGAGATCAAAAATATTTTAGAATAAAAGAGTCATACTTATTTGAAGTTGACTATAGCAAGATAATTCACATGAAATCAATTGGTGATGGAGGTTTTAACTTGGCTATGAGCTAGGAGTTACTTGTAGACTTAGTACATGTATAATCACTTCCAATACTATAAAAACAAGAATTTTTATTTTACATGTAGTTGAAGTATAGTTCTAATCTTAGCTTGAATTTTTAGGGTGTTATAATATCTCCCCCTAGGATCATTTGTCCTCGAATGAAGACAAACTAGGATGAAAGGGTAAGGAAAGAGTTGTAATCCATAATATATCTAAATAATGAAATGATCACTAAATCTTCAACTAAAAATTGGTTCAGTCAAAAACCGAGGGAACTTACTAGTACTGTCTGACTAATTTCTGAAGTCGGATAACTACCATGAATCTAATTTTTGAATCTAGATATCTGTTATGGTTGGGAATGATTTAGACTGGGATTAAGGATTGAACTGATTTTACACATAGAATAAAAATTAAGAACCTCATGCGATAGGCATATACATGAAACTAAGGATAGTAAGACTAGATGGAAAGATTAGACACTACAGGAGCTTGTCTTTCAGATCACTGAATTAAATTGCTGGCTATATGGACTGACTTATACTGAGAGTTTTATAACTCAATCGAAGCATTACTGGCACGAACATATATGTAGAACTTTAAAGTGAAAGATAATGACATGAAATTTATAAGAGTCATTGAAAAAGAAATATCTGTTATCTTCGATGCTCCTTGTCAGAGGTTCTGATAACATTATGAAGTGAAGAATTTCAGGCATAATCTTAGTGAGAATTCTAAATAAGGATTTTGCATGGTTTGAGCATCCAAATTCATTAGTCTAAGCTTATATAATAGGAACAACTTAGATCTGAACATGAGACACCTCTAGTTCAAAGTTTCCTATCATGAAACAAGAGTATCTTAGGCTAAAAGTAGGGATAGAAGTAACATGCTTTAATCAATAGGGATGATAACTTTAAACTTCACAACATTTTTCAACTTTGCTCCTTCCTATAAATATACCACACTTAACTAACTAAAACTTCAAACCCTTTGAGGGATACACTATAAATGGCTACTCAAGGATAAGTCTAATTACATGCTTATACCTTGTTCTTGATTTACTCGATGATATAAAGCACCACTAACTAAATGATTACATAGGTCTCAACTACGAGAATCTATTTTCTATATTCATTAGAAGCAATTAAGCTCAAATTCACTACCATTTGCTGCCTTGAATAATCAACCTTAAGTACCAATGAAAGAGTTACTAACCACCATAATACATTACCTGCAGGTATATCAATAAATCATTCAAGCCTAGCACTCAACTTCCAACAACATCACCATCAAACCATAAGAAGGGTCACTGAAGAACTAGAACATGAGGGCCTAATATAAGAGAGATACTATGAAAGCTTGAGTTAAAGGATTATTATGAATTTGGCAAGTAACTGAGGCCTAAAGAGTAAAATATAATTGAAATAAACTTGTTTAAGAGAGTTGATTTAAGACTACATGACATAGTGTGATCTCACTAGTAATTAAGGATGTATCATGAGTACCTAGAACTGAGATTCTTTAAAAAATAAGTATATGAGTCATGCGCTGTATGACTTGAGATTGGAATTCATAAATTCATGGACTATGATTCGTACTACTGACTGAACTATCACTCATTATACTAGGAACTGGGAGTGGACATGATTTTGTATAACATGCATGAATATGAGCTATAATCATGGATCTGACTTGTACGACATGAGTAGAGTTTCGTAATAACTGAAGTATAAGAATTTGTACTCCTAGTGTTGTTCTTATACTCACTAGCATCATTACTAGAATCTGAAAACTTGACGTGGTTCCTTGTTTTATCATCTCTACCTTACATTAAATCTATCATTGTAAGTGTGTGGACCTTTTTAATAAAGTCTAAATTGAACTGCAATCACTCTACGCTAGAGTTCAGGATATAATATTACACATAAATACTCAATTCTTCTTGAAATACTATATCAAAAAGTGTAAAAATCGTTGCCAATACTTCCTTATGAGATACAACTCTTAACATTCTATAGCCCCAATAGTCATCATATAATAACTTAAATGTTTGTAAACTTGGAATTTTCTAAAGTATCACAATACCCTTAGTACACATATTTTCCTTATATAAATCCAAACTCTTTTCTCTATTAGATTGATCATTCATAATTCAATCTTAGATTTAACACTCAATGTACATAGCCACATAAATTCTTATACACTAATTCCCATTTACTACTACTAGATAGGAATCATGAAACACTAGCCGACTCAAAATTTTATGAACATACTCAACCTTAACAAGCTTCTCTATCTTTCTTATCACTACTTAATCTCAATCATGGCTAAAGAATTAACAAACTCTAAGTCCCCTTAACTGTTAATATTTCTTAAAGTGTTATGATACAATATACACAACACCTTACTGTCTTCACAGATACATAATCTACTAAATCCAAATAAGCACTATCCCCACTCAACTATTACTGCATTTCTAGGCTCATGCTTCTAACTTTGGGTCACGCTGCCATAGAACTCTAAGAAAGGATCTACAGGCACATCTGACTTTGGCTCAGGGAACGATTTCATGAATAATAATGAACTCTTTTAAAGTTAGGATCTTAAAGGCACTGATAGGATCTGTTCAATCCTGGGTGTAATCTCACAACTGTTTGAAGAAACTCTATGAGTAAGAATTTAAGCTTGACTATTTCTATTATCTAAAAAATAATGCATAGTGAATAGAAATGGAGCAATGCTAGAATCTATATAAGTTTCTTAGAGAACATCTCTACTACATAATTTGAGACATGAAATAAGGGAAATATTTTTTAAATGTCCTGTAGCCTTTCAAAGAAAAGTACAGACGTCTCCATACTATTCCACAAGACTTTACTAGACATGGCTTCATAGACACCCTAGGACACTTGAACTTTGTTCTATGATACCAAGTTTTTCATTACCCAAGACTTACCCCTACTCATAACATGATGCTTAGAACCGCAAGTAATCCCAATATAACCCATGGTACTAAAATAATGCTTGGGCGACTAATTAAAACCTATATAAGAGCTAAACTGACATAGAGAAAAAAAATCATGGAAATAACTAGTTCAATACAATTGCTATATAAATGTTTATTTACAATGTCTGTATTCTAAAAACAAAAGAAAATTGATTACGGCAATCCTAACTAACTATGTGTGAAGCCTCTACTAATACTAACTATAGGTAGTTAGAACATGACCCCCAGTTATCCCTAATCAATACATATGAATAAGAAAATAAAATATTTTAACTATAATCAACTTGAGTCCTCAAATTAAGAGAACTCATCACCTGCTAGCTGGATGTTGTGATCTTCTTGACTATGATTTTTATAGTAAGCACATGAATTTACATCACATGAAAAATATAGGAAAAAGAGATGCGATTAGTAATTTGGAATGTAGTAAGTATTTGAGATATGAACTAGTAATAAAATACATAGAGCATTCTTCAAAACTACGGACATAAGCCATTTGCTAACTATGTATTTAAAACATTTTGTACGTAAAAGATGTAAGGCATAGTAAAATCTTTAAATCATGAGCAAAAATATTTTTGATTGGGAAGTGGTAGAAGCATTAATTTAAAGTTAAAGATGAATATGTTGTAAACTCTACTGAATGCTAACTAAAAATAGAGAGATAAACTTGACAGAAAATTGAATGTATGGAGTTGAACTATAGTACAATGACCCTATATAAATTAGATATATACTGGTATGCAATGATAGTCTAAAAATTCATAGTACAAAAACAAGTAAAACTAATTAAGAGTCATGTATAAGTACTGGGTGTGAAACTGTGGGATATGAACTGATGCGATGACCAAGTAAATAAACATATAACTGATCAATGTAGTACTGAATAAACTAATTACAAGGTCATGTAATAACTAAGTTTTAACTATGGAAGATACTATTACCGATATATAACCATGAAGTTCGATGTATAATCTCTATTGAAAAGGGACCAATATATCTTCCTAGGGTATAAAGGTTGATCTGACGTGGTACCACTAAAATGATGTCCAAAAGGACTAAGGTGTCAATTCTGGTCTGACGGGTGAACCTTTAGAATCTATAGTGGTGCCGTAGTTCTAGGACTTAGGGACTTCTACTAAAGGTCTCCAGCTAACTGATGGGTAAGACTCCATCCCTATGTCCACTTGGAGCTAAGTACTAATACCAACTAAATATAAATTGATATACTAAATAGCTCAATAATACTGATGTTCTGGTGCTGGAAGATAAGTCTTTTATCTGAAAGTATTCTAAATCATAAAAATCGAAGGACTGAGTATTTGACTGAAAATGCATGATATCCTAAGTTATCGAGTGTTTATAACTCGCCATCTATGAAGAATGCATCTGTCATGATATATTTTATAGTCTAAAGAGAGATGAAATTTCATAACACAAGTCCATAATCATGAATTTATCAACGTACTGAGGATTCATAACTCTAAGTATGTAAAGATACTAAAGTTTGGAAAAACATGGTATGTCAACTAAATATAGACTGAAATCCATCAAGTCATGCATAATTTATTTTGAAAGAGGTTGAAATCTATAAAATAAGCATAAGCCATCACATATTAAAATAACTGAGTTAAAGCCTTGAAAATCATGCAGAATAACTTCGAATGGGAACTATAATAATAAAATAATATGATAGAATTGAATTTTCAATGATTTGGAATAATTGGGTATTAACCCTAGATCATGAGTTCATAGAAATCATATCTGAAATTCATATTTTAGAACTAGGTTTTTGGAAAAGGGTGAAAGAAATCCCATATTAAATATCCATTTACCTGGACTGATTAAATCTTGGGCTGAAGCCTTGGCAATCTAGCTTTGAGAAAAATCCTATTCTTAGGCTTGCTTGAGAGTTGGATCGCTGGATTTTTTTGACTTAGAATGAGTTTAGGAAAAATAATGAGGGTTTTGGGGTGATTAAAGAGACTTTTATCTCTTGTAATAGGTTAAACAATGTTGTTTTGGGGTTAAAAGAGTGGGAAAAGACCAAACAACCCCTTTCAAATCATCTAAAAAGTTTTTGGTATTAGTCTCGATGATTTTTTGTGATGGTTTGTAGGGTATAGGTATGAATCATGGATGAGTCATCATTTGGGACTAATTTTTCATTTCCCGCTGCAGCCACTACGATTTATCCTATGACTCGTATTGTCTTATAATGACTCATAGTATCTCCAGATAAGTCATAGTGTCTGATTTGTCATCATTAACAGCTTTGACAAGGCTTCAGTAAAATGACCATAACTTTTACTTCGATATAAAATTGAGGCTAAACTAGATGAGTTAGAAAAATAATTAAATATATATCATTTGGTTGGTCTTGAGATAAAAAATACTTAAGAATAAAAGAGTTATACTCATTGAAGTTGACTGTAGCAAGATAATTATGATAAATCAATCGATATGGAGGTTTTCACTGGGCTATGAGCTAGGAATTACTTGTGGCCTTAATACATGTATAATAACTTCTAATACTATCAAAACAAGAATTTTAATTTTGCATATACTTGAAGCATGGTTCTAATCTTAGCTTACATTTTCGGTATGTTACAACAAGGGCCTCCTCATAAGTCGAGTAATATTTTACACCAATGTTCTCAATATAGAATATAAGCAAAGTATCACCCACACATTTCTTAAGCACGAAAACATGGAATACTTGATAAATGGAGGATAAATTTTTTGGCAAATCTAATACATATGCAACTTTCCCAATCTTTCTCAAAATCTGCCAGATACTAATGTACCAAGGACGGAGCTTGCCTTTCTTTCCAAAACATATAACACCCTTCATAGGAGAAACTTTTAGGAACACCCAATAATTTAAGTCAAACTCTTATTATCTTTACTTCACCTTGAAATATGACTTTTGGTGACATTTGCATCAAACTCTAATTCTCTTTTCCTCACATTGGAATGTGGATTTTTGTGACTTTGTGTAGTGTTCAATCTCTTCCTAATAACATTGACCTTTTTTATGGCTTGGTGAACCTAATAGGTACCTAATAATTTTGCTTCTCGAACCTCATACCAACCTACAGAAGATTGACATTTCCTCCCATATAAAGCCTCAAATGGTGGCATTCAGATGTTGTAGTGGTAAATATTGTTATAGGCAAACTCAATAAGAGGAATATTTATAAACTCAACTACCTTTATAATTAATGGAACTTGACCTCAACATATCCTCTAATATATGAATGGTAGGCACTGTGTGATCATCCATTTGAGGATGAAAAATGGGTACTAAGGTTTACTTGAGTAGCCACACCTTTCTGAAAGTACCTCTAAAAAGATGAAGTAAATTGCATATCTATATATAAAAAATGATAGACACTGGCATCCCAGGCAATTTGACAATCTCCTAAATGTAAAAACTTGCCCTCAAATAAATTGTATTGATGGCAAAAAGTAAGGTTGATTTGGTCATACAATCCACGATGACCTGAATGGAGTCATACTAATTATATGTGCTTGGTAAACCTATATTAAAGTCTATGTTTTTTATTTCCCATTTCCATATTATTCCATCAATATACTTTTCTCAGGTCATGATGTATTTTAGTGGAGCCTGGGTCAACGGAATACTTGGAAAAAGCCTCAATCATGATCCTTTCATAAAAATTATCAAAATTCCTAATGTAAAACATGTCTTGGTACCTCAAGGTACCATGTCCCTCAATTTTGAAGGTTATCACCTTTTATTGTGAAACCTCCTCATTGAGTTGCCGAAAATGGGATAACAATGTTGCTTTTTCTTGACTTCAATACCTAAGAATGATTCACTCATATTTGGACCACCACACCATTATTACCGGACTCTAGGAGCCGAAATCGTAAGTTAGCAAGTAGATGATCATCTGTCATTAATTCATCACTTTATTCCTTAACGTGGGCAAGATTCCCTTCAAATAATCTACTTAGAGCATCAACAACCATATTAGCCTTACCTAGGTGATAATGTAGGCTCATGTCATAGTCTTTAGTAGCTCAAGTTATCTCTTCTTCCTGAGGTTCAAATTCTTCTAAGTGAAGACGTATCACAAACTATTGTGATAGGTGAAAATATCCATGTTCATCCTATAATGTAGTGGAGTAAAATCTTAAGAGCTAACAATACTACTTCCTACTCAAGATTACGAGTCATATAGTTCTTCCCAAGCTTCTTAAACTGCCTAGAAGAATAAGCTAAAAATTCACCATTTTGTATCAATACCATCCCAAGCTAACCCTCAGAGCATCACATTAGACAACAAAACCATTTATCCCATCAAGTAGGGTCAATACATGAGAAGACATCAATCGAGTTTTCAACTTCTAAAAACTATCCTCATAAGCATAAAAGCATTGGAACTTTTTTCTTCTAAGTCAATTTTTCAACTAAGCAACTGACACGGCCTGCCCTAAGGCCTTGACATAATGGGCGTCCCAAGTCTGATCAGGACTGGAGACCACCCTCGTTACCCAACCCAACCTCCAGTTGCCTTCCACGAGTTTGCTGAATTTTGAGTATATAATAAGATAATGTAAATAGATCACATAAGAACTCTAGGAATAGATCACAGCCATGACCATCCCAACCGAGTCCAGCCATCCCAGACCAATAGTCCAACCATACCAAACAAGGACATAAACCAGGCCATAACCAAGGACGTTCCAAAACATAATATAATTAATCCCAAAATGAAATATGATGAAACAGTGAGAAGTTATGTTTGATAATACTAGCCTTCCAGGCTATTCCAAATACAAGGCCGACACTAATATCAATCCCACCCATACCAACCTATAGATGTACCATAAAGACTCTATCCAAAAGAGTAATGAAATCTGGTTGGGACACGCCCCCAACCATAACCAAAACTAATATCCAAAATAAAATCAAAATGTCTAGAAATATGCATAACATGAAATGGAGCCTTTAGAAAGGATGAAATCTCACCATTTCAATTCAAATGTTATCCCTAAGTCAGTCACTATGTAAGAGGAGTAGAACGGCCGGTTCCTGCATAGCGTAGATATGCAGTTGGTAGTAGACGGGGTTAGCGAGTGACTAGTAGCATGATCTCAGGATAAGGATAAAATAATACCATTTATAAAACCAAGTAAAAACTATCCATATGCACCCAACCATACATATATATATATGTTGGGAAAAATGATTTGAATTTAGCATGCATTTAAAACCTTTACCTGGGCTGCGTAGCTTTTCCGTCCTAAACCACCTACGAGCTATATAGGTTTAGCTCCCCCTGTTGAAAGGGCCTTAGTACGTATAGCCGTATGACCATGGAAGTATCCCGTGGGATGACTAGTACATCCATAAAATAAATTGTTACATCATGCACACGGTTACTAAGACCAACCTTCTATAGGCAAATATGAGTTTCCAGTTTTTACCCCATGAGACATCCATCTTCCACGACTTTGCTACACATCCCACCATTATTTCCCAATTAAAACCAATTTCCAAATAACCAAACCATTATCCATTTATTAATTAAGGCAATTGATATTGGTATCATCATAGCAACCCTTACTTGCAAGTTTCATCCATAGCCAACCATTTAAAGGTTTGATAGGACTTCCAAGTGCCCTTCCATTTACCATATTAAACCACTTGGGAGACTTACGTGTTCCCCACAAGCATAACCAATTAGCCTTTAGCCTTTCAAACCATTTAAACAATGCATAGTTCCTTTACCAAGTTAAAACATATAAGAGTTCCATTAAAAAAAGTCAATATAATGAACATATCTTTATAAGCATTTTATCAAACACATTGGGGGAATAATATAATCAAAACAAATTCCAACTACTAATAAACCCTTCCCATGCAATCCAATTATCCAAAACCACCATTAATGTATATAAAAGCATAATTAAAACCATGGAAAACCATAACCAACCATTTATCGTTAAAACCCTCAAATAATATTTGAAAGCACAAATCATGTAATAGTAAAACCATGAAAACATTCATATAAACCATGACTTTAAGTAAAATTAACAATGAGGGAAGAGAATCATGCCTTAAACCAGGATGATGACGAATAAAATCACCAAGACAAGCCTCAAATTGATCCCTTAGTTGAAACTATATCTTTTCTTTCCCAAAAGTTCTTAAGAGAATTATAGAGTGTTTAGGAAGAGTTTCTATGTGTAAATGAATAGAATATTAGGGTAAATAACCTCCCAAGTGGGTTAGAAGCTATGTTGCCTTATTAGGATAAGTAGGGAAATATCCAAAGTACCCTTACTTAAGTTGCACAAAATCCCTTCTTAGGGATACGACTGGCCCTCATGAGTCGTACCCTCCCAATATGATTGGTATGCACCACTCATATCTAAGACTCAATCCTTGGATCAAATACTGTCCAGTATATGACTCATCCAACCAGGTCATAACCATAGCATATGATCCGTATCTATGACCCGTATCCCTGGCAGAATAAAATAACTGGGAAATTGAACATTATTTATCATATGAGTCCTTGTTATGATTTGTACCCTGTCTTACGGCACATGGTGAGCCACTCGTACTCAGATTCAACCTAATTGACCAAGTCTAAGATTAAGTTAAGGAACCAACCGATCCATAACCACCAATACTACTCATACTCCTAAGTCATATCCATTTTAGTAACAAAAATCCATCCCACCAACCAACACTGGTCAGTATATAAATGGACCATACCACCCATACCCTAACATACGTCTCATACCCATAAGTCATATTAGGTCCAGCGATCCAAAATTTAAGAAATTTTCTAAGGGCCAGAAACTAGGATTTTTCAGTCTCCGCCAGTAGGAACATTCGCCCCCAAATGATGAACAAAGTAGGGGTAACCACACGCTAGAGTCATTTGAATTATCAAATATATTACCAATCTTTAACAAAGTTCAAAAACAAAGAGACAAAGAACAAATCTTTTCTTTAACAAACTCTAAAAACAAAGATGTGTTGAAGACACATACCTTCTGTACGAATCCTGAGAGAAAAAAATAAATATAGATATTTGGACTTCATCTCCTCTTCCGCTTCCTAGGCAGCTTCTTCCACCTTATGGTTCTTCCAAAAAACCTTAACTAAATACACATCTTTGGTCTAAAACCAATGAACCTTCCGATCTAAGATATCAACTGGAACCTCTTCATAAGACAAAGAATCCGTGAGACCAATCCTTCAAAAGGAAGAATCAAAGAAGGATCATCAATTCACTTTGTCAATGTGGAAACATGAAAGACAGGATTAACCAAGCTCCATATAGAAGGCAACTTCAACTCATAAGAAACATTACCAACTTTTCGCAAAATCTTATAAGGACCAACATACCGGGGACTACGCTTTCCCTTCTTGCCAAACCGCACTACTTTCTTCATGGGAGATACCTTAAGGAAAACCTTATCCCTAACCTCAAACTCCAAGTATTTATGCCTAACATTCGCATTGGATTTTTGGCAACTTTGGGAAGCCTTAAGCCTATCCCGAATTACCTTCACCTTCTTAATAGCCTAGTAAATGATAACGCTCAACTTACATGTTAATTTAAGTGCAAGGTAATTATCGTTAATATATTTACCCAACATTGGAATCAGGGTTGAATCCATGAGGAACAATATGAGTGGCGATCAAATTAATTCTAAATGATAGATATAAGTTAAATTCTAGCAAATGGTGCAATAAGATAAAATGGGGGATATGTTCCTACACTAATGTTTCTTTTGGGTTTTTCTAGTATAAATTCAGGGCTATGAATAATTAGAGTTTTAACAATTAAACACTTTTTGGTTTAATTTTTACTTTCATTAATTAATCAAAAACAAAATCCATAATGAATGGACCAACCCATCCAAATAATTAAAAAAATAATCCTACCATACTACACTCAGACCAGCTAAATGTTGACCTGATCCATATCTAAAAGAACATATAAGGAGTGTAGGGTTTCCAAAATGAGATAATATAGATCCTTTCCCTTTTATCTTTCCGCCCCCTTCACTATGGTTACCTTCACAAACTTTCAATTTGAGCTGCTCCATCTTTGGGTAATAAACACTGTGCCTTGGTCTAGTTGAGTTGAGTCCTTTTCCAGCTTGCAAGAGTAAGCTCGTATTCACCTTTTTTGATTTAAAACTTGTTATTCTGCTCTTGCTTAATATTATATTCTCTCCTTTTCCAACTGAGATCTTTAGTGTAAGGGTGCATGCAATGATTTTTGGTGCTAAAAAGTAGGGTTCAGGTCACTAAGTTTTGGTATTTAATCCTGGTAAGTTGCTTCCATTGTTGTGCTTGATTTTGTTACTCATCCTGAAATATCACCTTGACCTTCTTGACCAGATATGAAGGGATAGAGATGATGAGATGCTCAGACCCGCTTGTAACTGGATGGTGTCAATTTTCTTATCTAGGCGCAATGAAGATCTAACTTTATGACCCCCTAATCTACTAAGAGTCCTTTTTTATTGGCTGGTGTAGTTAGTCTAAGTAGCAATTTCCCTTTTTTGTGTACCTTCTTAGGTTGTAAATTTGATACATATGGATAAACTTGCTTTAAACTCTCCAGTTTGTCTACATCTTTGCTACTGCTAGTCTCAAGTAAGAATATTGGTGCTTATCACTGTTCAATATTTTTTTGCCTGTACTTGGTAGCTGTTGGAATGTTGTGTATATAAAAGTCTTTTCCAATGCTATGTTGGCCAAGTAATCTACTAATTGATTACCTTCTCTGTATATATGAATTATCTGCACTTTCTTGGTTGAAAGTAGTTGCCAGATTTTCCTGATCATGTCGTCTACTTGCCATGGTATCTCCCATTCCCTTAGTAACAAATTCTACATCAACAAAGAGTCAGTTCAATAATTACTTTATAATGCTATGATGAAATACAATGCCTAGCTGCATTTAAAATAGCCATAGCCTTTGCTTCCATGCTGTTTGTATCTTCATTTGCTACTTCTTCTGCATGTAGTAAATCCCCATTTGTGTCTCTTAAACAAAAAGCCCAATCACTACTCCTTGAATTTTCTTTTGAGACCCCATCAACATTGTATTTAATCCATCCTTGTTGTCGAAACTCCCATAGTACTGGTATTACCTTAATTGTAGGTTTTAACTAAGTAAGTTGCTGTAAGATGACTGGAAACTTAAATGAGAATTCCAATGTTGGTTTTCTCACTTTAAGAGAATCCTTATTTGTCTTGTTACATTCATGATTATTCTATGCATATATACACCTTTCCCTTTATGTTTCAATGCATTTCTTTTCTTCCAGAGTTCCCACATTATTATTCCTGGCATTGATCTAAAATACACTTTATCCTTTATCCCTTGGTTTCATGTGTACATTCTACTATGCATAAATTGTATGCCTTAATCTCAAACCTTGTATATTTATACCTGCAAAAAGAGTGAAATAGGACCAAGTCCTGTTAGCATAATCTGATCTAAGTAACACATGAGACATAGTCTCTTATGATGGGTTTTGGCAGCACCAACATCTGGATGGACCCTCTACCCCCTATCTTCTAATAGTGGAATCCACTAAAATATTTCCTCTCCATATTTTCCATATAAATAATACTATCTTGAATGGTAAGCCCCTTATACATAACTGTTTGTAGAAATCATTAGTGTCCTCTCTATACCTTACATACTGCCATGCTATTTTGACACTAAAGTTCCCTTTTTCTTCCACTAACCATATTGTTGTGTCTTTTTGTGATGTGTGCAGAGGGGGAGGCACTTTTTTCCTTATGTGATTAACAATGTCCTCTGTGAACAACTTATTCATCAACTCTACATTTCACTACCCATCATTTAGCAAGTTTTGAATCTTTGTTGTCTCAAATCCCATTCCCTGCTATCCCCCATAATAAAGTAAAAACCTCGTACACCACTTTAGTTATCATACCAAATATGTGCATCTCCTCCACTTATTCTTCATGTAATAAGATGATCAATGAGATCTCTTACTTGTAACATCTTCTTCTAAACTTGGGATCCTCCTCCTGCTTTCCACACAACTTCTTTGGATGGAGTTTTCTACAATACTTATTCAACATAAATTCTCTCTGTATAGATCTTTTAGTTCTAAAAGTCCACCATAATTTACAAAAAAGAGTTGTGGATACATCTTGAAGTAGTTTAAAACTAGTCCACCTTCATCTTCTAGTAATCATAGTTTATGCCATGCTACCCAATGCCTACCCTTACCCCTATAGTACTAATCCAAAAAAACTTAGCAAAGCATTTTTGAATAGCACTTAAGACATTCTTAGGAGGATTCATAATTGATTGATAGTGTATGGGCATCTTTGAAGCACATGCTTAACTAAAACTGCTCTATCCCCAAAGGATAAAAGTTTACCTTTCTATGCTTGTAGTTTGTTGATTATTCTATTCATGAGTTGTTGATAATAAATCTTATTCTTTCTCATATAGAATACTGGACATCCTAGATAATTGAAAGGGAATTCCTACCTTAAGATTCCAGTAGCAATTTTAGCCATAACAATTGCTCAATTGGAAACACTACTATGTAAATATAATGCACTCTTTTCTTTGTTTATTTTCTAACCAAACACCCCTTCATGCCTCTCTAAAGTTGTTGTCATCAATTATAGAGTACCCAATTCATGTTTACACAGAATGATCATATCATCTGCAAAGGCAAGAAGATTGAGTATTGGTCTCCCTCTAGGCATACCAAATAGTTTAAATTCTTTCCTTAGAATCAATTCTTTCAATCTTCTAGAAAGTACCTCTACTGCAATGATGAACAAAGTAGGTGATAAAGAATCCCCTTGTTTAAGACCCCTTGATGATTTAAAGAAACCTTTAGGTTGTCCATTCAGCAATAAGGAGTACCAATTATTAGACAGTAACCTGAACACCATATTTATGATCTCTTCATAGAACCCAATCTTCCTTAGAACATTTTTCAAAAAGAGCTACTCCACTCTATCATATGCCTTCATCATGTCCAACTTTATGACCATATTTGGTGGCTTTACCCTCTTTTTAATTTAAGATACTATCTCCTAAACTATTAGTATATTCTCAGCAATACTTCTACCTTGAACAAATCCAGCTTGTTCTTCAGACACAATATCAGGCAATAGGCACTTAACTCTTTCATGAATAAGTATTGAGAAGATTTTATTCACAAAGTTGCTAAGTAAAATAGGTCTCAAATTTGAGAAATTATTAACAACTAGTTTCTTTGGTAACAGCACCAAGTTGGTATGTGTGATATACCTTGAAAGGTCATACCTATAGAAAAAAGCTATCACCGTCTGATGTAGATCCTTAGAAATTATGTCCCAAGCATCCTGTAAGAAGGCACCTATCATACCATCTGGCCCCACAACACTATTTCTATTCAAACCCATGACTTCTACTTTTACTTCTTCTAATGTTGGGATTCTTTTAACTTTGCATTCTACTATTTTGTTACTAGATTTGGTAGTACATCCAGCATTGTAAAGTCCTCAGTATCCTCTTACTTCTGAAATTGATTCTAATAGAAACTAGTAGCAGCTTCAGCAATTTCATCTTGAATCTTTAACCAAATACCCCAATCATTGTAATTATTTTTAATCCTTAGTCTTGACCGTCTTTCAGTCAGCACAGCATAAAAAAGTTGTGTGTCCCTTTCTCCACCCTTGAACCACTCAAAACCTGCTTTTTGTTTCTAGAAATCCTCCTTCCTTTTTAGTTGCATTGCCAATTCTGCTTGTTCTTTGAATAAAGTGGCCCTGTTATTTCCTGTAGGGTCTTCTTCAAACCATCTCTCCTATACCTTAATCTCTTCTTCAAGAGTAGCAATCTCTTGAAAAATATTCCCAAAGGTTAGCTTACTCTGTTGAGTCAATACAACTTTAGTCTTTTTTAGATTTTGATTAAAAATAATGAAAGAATTTCTCTCTACCTCTACTTTCCAATTCTTCTTAATTACCTCCAAGAAAGATTCTTCTTTAAGCCAAAAGTTAAGGAACCTAAATGTCTTAATTAGATGATCCTGGTGAGTATTATAATGTAGTAACATTGGTGCATGGTCAGAACTACTTCTTACCAAATTTTCTACCTCCATCATTGGAAATAATTCTTGCATTTTATCATTAGTAAAAACCCTGTCAAGTCTTTTGAATATGCACTCTCAATTACTCTGCCATTCCACCAAGTAAATTTGCTCCCCCTGAAAGCAATCTCCTCTAAATTACAAGTGCCAATACAATGATTAAAATCTTCTGTATCTTCAAAAGTAACGGGTAATCCACCAAGCTTCTCTTCATCATCCACAATTGAAGTCTCTCTAGCTGAGTATATTTTGCATAAACTAGTGTAACCACAACTACTACTCCAGGATTCTAATTTTCTAATCTGAGTGAAATTGTTATTCCTCATCACTGATAATAGTATACTCCATAGTTTACTCCAAAAAGGTCCAAATCTTACCTGATATATTAACCATTGTATGCTGCATACCCAACCTTCTCCTATAATTCTTAATATTTTGCCCTTCCTGAAATAGTTCCATAAGTCCTATGAATCCAAATTGATATTTTTGTGCATTGTTATCAACCTTGTAAAAGCCTTCTGTGTATTCACAGACCTGATATTCTAGATTAAAGCATTCATTTTGAGGTAGAATTTGATGTATGGCTCTTTGTCTGCATTGGACTTGCTTTAATTTTTTTGTTATGTTTCCCATGCTTTTCCTTCAGAGACTTGATCTGCTTTGGAGATAAATCTCCTCCCCTACTACTCCTCAATATTGTCTACTAAATCTTCTATATCTAGGTCTTCCTTCTTGCTATTAATAATATCCAGCATATTCCCTGCTACAATTGCCAAAGGTATAACATTTTCCAATACTTGTTGTTGATTTTTATTTTTATCTTTTTTCCATCACAACTAGCTCTTTTGATTCATCCTGGGCCTTTACACACTTCTTTGAATGTTGTTTCTCCTGTGCATGCTGATTTTCTATAATTTGTACTGATTTCTCTTCTGCTGCTGTTCTAATTCATTACTGGCATTATCCTTTTGATTCTACTCTTTATTGCTATCCTTGCTGGATTGTATCTCTTCTGCTGGTATGGTGTCTGATTTTCCATAACTCTTAGTCACTTGTGCTTTCCTTTTCTGTTATGTTGTTTGTATTTTGCTGCTCTTCTGTCTTTTCTTGATCTAACATATCAAAAGCATTTGATGTTTCTATTTTATCTACCATCTCTATTACTTCTCCTACTATATGACCATATTTGTCCTTTCTGTACTTACTTCTTCTTTGGATCCACTGATTTTTGTTATTGGCAGCACCTGCATTCTTGTTTACTTTCTCTTGTCCCTTGTCCTCTTCTTTACCATTGTCTTTTGCTTCTTTTTTCTATTATACCTGATCAAATATCTTTAGATGAATATTCCAACAGGATTCCTCATCATGTCCTTACAAGAAGCATTCTTTGCAATACTTAGGTTTATGATCATATTGAATATTAATCCATTTAGACTTAATGTCTCTAGTGATATCATCTTCCTCATTGATTTTAACTATGTTTGGTAGTTTAGCTACCAAATCTACCTATATCTTTACTCTTACATAACTTAGCCTCGTATGATTCCTTATGGCCATATCTACCACTAATGGTTTGCCTACTATAGACGCAATCAAGAATATGGCTTCCTTTGCAAAAATATTTGGTGGTAAATCTGGTAATGAAATCCATGCCACACCAACCTTGGTTTCAACCTATGAATCAAACCATGGATCCAAGTTAAGTGTCCTCATTTTCCAATATATGTCTTTGGCCTTGATATAATATGAAGTGGTTGATAACAATTGTACATAGTCCTCTACTTAATTCAGACAAATAAGAATATGTTTTGTATCTAACACCCCTATTGTACACTCTCCCTTAATCCCACATTTCTTTGGGATTTATTTTGAATTTATTGACATCTAGTTTGCCATATGAGAACTTACCAGTGATTGCATGTTGCAAATTTTCTTGAATTATCAAGCTTTTTACTTTTCGAGACTTCCACATAATTGATGGTTCCCCATGCAGCATAGTGACAGGTTTAGGAGGAACCCTAATATTCTCATGCATATAAGATTTTGACTTTAATAAATAAACATATTTTGGTGCAGGTGCATTCATTTTGATCTCTCCTTCAGTAATCTGTTTCTGTGATTCCTCCGATGGGTTAATCCTACCGAAAATAGTAGCCATAGTGCTCAGAAAATTGATTAAAAATAAGGGTTTTGCATGCACCGTTTTTAGCCTTATACAACAACCATGGTCTTTTTTTGTAGGAAAATTTTACTACTACTACTCTTCTTATTTCCAATGGTTAACGCTTCAGATCCTTAAGCCTTTTTTAATATCCCTATGTGTAGCTTAGTTGTTGAGCATTTACTATTTTCTGATTTCTTGGAACCTCACATTACTTCATTAAAGGCGCTTCTCCAATTTTCATCTAATTAAACATGGATCTTGGGATTAAGCACTGCTAAGGGAGTGACATGTAGGAGTTAGTCATCAACATCGATTTAGAAAATCAAAGATGGGTAGGATTGGTTATAGATTTTGATGCTAGTCTTTCAACGAAACACCAAACTTTCACCCATTGATTCTTTCAAATACCTAATAGGTGTTTTCAACAATTGGTAACAACAACCTCAATCTACGCATCCCTATTTCTAGGATGACACCCATGGCATTGTTAACCTCATAGTCACCCTTATGTCTAAGATAGTACAAATTTAGCAAACTTTACACATAATTGTCTATCATTTCTTTGGTCTCCACATACCTCTTTCGAGGATGACATGGATTCCTAAAGTGCACCTAAAACCCTTCTTTTGAATATAGCCTTGAACTTTCTAGATCTTGGAGATTTCACCCATCAAACCCTTGTGGGTATTTGGTGCTTTCACCCATCAAATCCCAAAGAAAATAGCATAGCAATGACAAAACCCATAAATATGAACTACCAAATGGATGCTAACAGTAACAACTCACATACACTTAAACCCCTATTCACACACAACCCCAAGTTGGAGATTTACCTACACATAAGATAAATAATCACAGATATACCCATAATGATTTATTGAAGATTTAAGTGATTGTTACTTCAAACTTGGATCTCCCACAATATCAACAATGGAAGTGAGAAAATATTCCACTTAGAAAGTCTCCAATGTATTCTTCATCCAAAATTTATACAATATTTTCTTCTCCAAAATGGAGGATATGACTACACAAAACTAAACCTAAAAATAGAGGAACATGGAATTCTCTCAATAATCAATTGTTTAGGGTTTTAGCCTTCTTTTATGAAATTTTTGGGATCAGCCACGTGCATTTCTATTTTTGACCTTGGGTTGTAGTCTTTCGCTAGGCTGCGATCATACATGTGTGGATACGACTACAGTTACACGACCGCCATTAATTTTCACTACCACGGTTCCCTAACTTCTATTTGATTTCCGCGACCGCGGTCACCCAGCCGCAATCGCGGTAACTGAGGCCAGTTCCTACTCGAAGTATGCAACTACACATTCTTGCTCTATTTTGATCATTTCACACTGTAATCCACATCTTCCTATCTTTTCAACTCTATACCAGGAAAGAATGGATATTAGTGCATTTAATCATGAATATGTCTCATTTATTCATTTAAAACAAGGTAATGTCCATGAATGTTTAGTGAGATTGAGTTATAAAATCACCACTCATAAACACCCCCAACTTAGGATTTGCTTGTCCTCATGCAACACTACCTCTTACCATGGGAAACACTCATTTATGCCCAACCTTTATGCCTTAAAGATCACAATGACCTCGACTTTAATCGCAACCACATATAACTCATTGCACATGGGCTAAGCTAACTTCGCTACACCCCTCTTTATAAAATACTAAAATCAAGGTTGTATAGGACTTCAAAGAGCAACCAAGCAACCAAAAACCAATACTCTAGAAATGGCTCCCTTTTTTATCACAACTAAACTATACTCCATTTGCCTCATTGCCGAAAGGTGAAAAAATTACCCACCTCAACTTGTTTCATATGTCGTCCTCACAAGAAAGAGAATTCCTCACATTAAGCTACAAAATATGCAACAAGGAATTTTAAGTGCACAAACTCTCTCTCTCACAAAAGAAATTTCAATGTAACAAGTGTTATACCATAGGCTTGCCCCTATTTTCTATCGCTACTAAAAGAAAGTAAATGGTTGGATTTCTGAAAGGACTTTCTAAGTTGTAATGTAGGTTTAGGTTAGGGTAGGATATTGTTTAGGAACAGCACGGATAACTCCCTTCCTTGAACGCAAACATCACACTTTTCAATCTTTCTTTTTGACTATTGGCCACTTTTCTTTGTTATCTCTCTTTTCTCATGCCTACAATTCGCTTTCTTTGTTCACCACTTTTATTTTATCTATTTTTCTTGAACCATTTATTCAATTCTATTCTTTATTGGATCCTTTCTTTTTCTAAACATTTGTTTACATCACTTAGGTACCTTGGCATTCTACTAACACTTTGTGGCCTCCAACTTTTTTCCATCAACTTTACCACCCTCAACTTAGGCTTTTAGCCTCAAGTTGCATTTTTAAGTTCAAGGAGGGTATGGTTCAAAAGAAGGATAAAAAGAATGGTTCACGGCTTGTAATACATTTGCCAAAGAAAGGTCCAAAGGCTCGAAGTGGGGAACTAGGGGTTACATTCATATTTGGGTAGGATTTTTAGGATAAAGCGGCTTCCAAAATCACAAGGATGGCTTAAGATCATTTTTTTAACCACACACAATCAAAACTAGCCTTGAGAGACCAACGGGACAAGTTCTAGATAACACAAGTATACGAGAGATGAATGCAAAAAGCTCACCGCTCATGGCATGCAAAAACTCGCCAAGGAGGCTTAATTGTCCCATCCGCGAGACAAAATTAGACTATTTAACATTGTTTACAAGTCAACAATATGCAAAGCAACAAAAAGAGAAAAAGATTTATTACAAAGTCGCTCACGTCCATCTCTTCATTTTTGAAAAATTTTGGATGGAGTGGGTTGTTTGTTTTAACATTAGCACCACACTTAATTTTCTAAACTATGGGTACAACCAAAGCCTTAGTCTCATATTTAGGCTCAACATGGACAAGTTAACCATATGGTTACTCAGACTTCACCAATGGTGTATAAATTAACCCTAGTCTTAACAAAATAAAATGCCATAGGTACTCAGACTTCCCTTGCATTCTTTATATTTGTGCTACGGGTACTAAGAATTCCCCTACATCCATGCCTCAAACCCAAATACGATGCTTTACCCTTAAGAATGTCATCTCTTAATCCATCATAGGGCAAAGCTAGTCGTACATCAACAAGATCAAAATAAAATTAAATCAAAAGAATACTAAAGAAAGAAGAAAAACATGATAATCCATAAAACTGGGCACCATTAGAGTACCCAAAAATATAGCATCTCAAAACAAAATAAAAACAATATCTAGAGTGTCATCCAAAACACTACCCACAGACATCCAAGCAGTACAAATACAGGGAAAGTCACCCTTAACTAAAAAAACTGGTAGTGCTCCCACTACCTAGTTAACAAGATAAGAGTAAAGGATGCCCCTTGAATCAACTTCATCATCTCTGGTATACCCTGTATTGTCTCCAGCGTTATAAGCACTAGACCTCTCAGCAGGGGATCCATCATGACTCTCGATCCTCAATGAAGATAGATGTTTTTTTAGGATTGAGCACCTTGAAGATGACCTTTACCCCTCTTAACATCTTGTTGAAAAAATTTTCTCTTTTTTTTCCCTTTTCAACATCTTTTCTTGTGACTCCCCAAAGATTTTTGTGTGATATTGCCAAAGCTGTATATGCTCTTTCCAATTTGGCAACCCTAGAACCTTGCTTTTTTAGCTTTTCCTGATATATTTCATAGTCAAACTGAGCCACATATGAATGGCGAGTAGTAGAGAATTCTCCTGGCCTCTCGTGTAGACCTGGAGCATGTTCCCTGATAGAAAAAGTCTATCAAAGAATTCTAGGAACTTCTCTGGGACTCTGTCCATAGAGATACTCATTTCTGTAATATCTTGGACCTTGGGAATTCACTGTAACACAGGTTGTGGCTTTTCGGGGACATGGTATGATATCATCTGAGTCTCCCATTTTATAGCTGAGCACCTGTATGGACATACTTCAAACTATTTTTAATACTTATAAGGAAAAAATTATGCTAGATTACTAAGAAAAGCACTTGTGGCATTGCCATAGGAGATTCAGGTGTGAAAAATAGGTGGGCAGAAGTTTGGATTTCTAAGACAACAATCTTTAGGTATAGCGACCACGGAGCATTGACCGCAATTGCGCTTCAGGGATCGCAATCATCAGGACTGCGATTACGATACCCGAGACCATCATCAATATTTTTGCCCTACTCAAGATGTGCGCAGTTAATACCAACTCTATTTTTAATCTAGGCACATAATCATCATGATAATTTAAAGTAAGCCCAGCTTGCATGATTTTAGTCCCTTCCCCAAACTTAAAGGAGTTTACCTTGAAATCTTTCGGGAATTGAATGAGTACATAATATGCACGTCTATTTTAACCATGTTATGTTAAAATATGGGTACTCAAGACTTCCCCAAATGACGTGTAAACATTCTTCTACTGCTAACCACAACAATAAATACAAATAAGCACAATTTTGACATTGTAAGAACTAATTTATTCCAGTATTCAATCTGTATGTCCCAGGCCTATAATAAAAATAAAAGTGAGGGAGTTTGAGACTATATACTAGATAAATGATACAAAAGGGCTGAGTTGAACGCTTGGATACTTTACACAATGACAATAGATAGAAAAGTATTGAGAGAATTTTGAGATTGAATGGGAAAAATGGCAGTTGGATGGTCACTTAAACTTGTATGACCGCAATCACAGTCGCCGTTCTGCGATCGTGAACTCATGGAATCAGCGATCACATTGACAAAGACTGTGGTCGCAGAAATCTAGGCCTCTGCACTTAGTTGTTCAGGCTGACATGCCACTTTCCCAACTCTCTTTTTCATGGATCATGCTCAAACAAATAAAAAAATAGAATCTACTCTATTATGCATGAATAAAAGGATATATGCCACTTTTCGTGGCATGATGGATTTCTTCCCATCGAGCTCTTATTTTAATATCTTAGCAAGACGCCTTTGATAATCCTTATTTGTACCTCTACTTAGAGAATTTAAACCTTTTGCCCAGCTTTTGATCATTCCATCTTTGAGGTTCTTTGGACAAAAGGAGGGTCATGACAATGCACGTTCTATCACGCTCCTTCAAAGACTTAAACCATTTACCCAATTTGACATCGAACTTTCAGTTTGGCTCCCTAGGTAAAAGTGAGCATATCAATAGTCTATTCCTTATGCTTTGAAATTTAGCATCTTAGCCATTGATGGATTGGGTTCCATATGCTTCTTTGGAATGTCAAAGTACAAAATGTAGAAATCATTCTTTGTCTCCCCACACTCCATCAGTTGACTCGATGAATGGATACTCATCACATTCTCAAGGCACAATGTGGGAAAATGGGTAGAATGAAGTCCAACCCCTAGTCTTGAAATTATTTCCTCCAAAGTATCTTCACCCTGGAATGAGCTAGAGTTGTCATAAGGGATTTGCTTTCTTGAGACTCTAGCACCATTCCTTTTATTATGGATTTTTCTTCCTTACATGATATAGACGATTGGGAAGCTACCGAGGAGTTTTCGCTACCCAGCTCATCATCATAACTTGGTTTCTCTTCTTGACCAATCACCTCTTGGGTAATGGGCATGATAATGACAGTTTCAAGCCTTTCTTCTATGCCTATTACCTCCTTCTTGACACTTGTCCAATATTGATATATGTGCTCTAGGTTCTCCCCCGTTGCATCTAACCGGTCCAAAATTTCTTGTAGCCTGGGGTCACAACTATTGGACTTGGTATCTTGCTCTTTCTTTTTCTCTTTATCATACCTATCAATCTCATAAGAAGGACTAGCAACTTGGTTAGTATATGAGTGGAGGGGACACATGTATAATCACTCCAATGTCCATCTCGACCACTATACAAAGAGCACCTATACTCCCTATAGGATTGAGACGGTAAATTCATCTCTCTTTGGGGAGCATAGTCACAATCGCTCATGAAATATGGTACGTCGTGATATGGATATGGATTGTCAAGATTGGACTTCCAGCTACCTACATCATATTTGTTGGAAGTTTCCATAGGGAAAAGTAAAATAAAATAAAAAGATACCTACAAAAGAAAGTCACAAAGAAATATTTACAAGCTTGAATTCAAGCAAGTAACTAAAATTCCAAACTAACTTAATACGCCAAATTGTTCCCCGACAATGGCGCCATTTTTGATAACGCTCAACTTACACGTCAATTTAAGTGCAAGGCGATCGCCATCAATATATTTACACAACTTTGGAGTCAAGGTCGAATCCACGAGGAAAAATGTGAGTGGCGATCAAATTAATTCAAAATGATAGATAAAAGTTAAATTCAAACAAATGGTACAAAAGGATAAAATGAGGGATAGGTTCCTACACTAATGTTTCTTTTTGGGGTTTTCTAGTATAAATTCAGGGCTATGAATAATTAGAGTTTTAACAATTAAGCACAGATCTTGGGATTATGCCCTACTAAGGGAGTGATATGTGGGATTTAGTCATCAACATCGATTTAGTAAATCAAATATGGGTAGGATTGGTTATATATTTTGATGATAGTGTTTCAACTAAACACCCAACTTTCACTCATTGATTCTTTCGAATACCTAATAGGTGTGTTCAACAATTGGTAACCACAACCTCAATCTAGGCATCCCTATTTCTAGGATGACACCATGGCATAGTTAACCTCATAGTCACTCTTACGTCTATGATAGTGAAAATTTAGTAAACTACACACATAATTGTCTATCATTGCGTTGGTCTCCATATCCCTCTTTCGAGGATGATATGGATTTCTAAAGTTCACCCAAAACTCTTCTTTTGGAGATGGCTTTGAACTTTATAGAGCTTGGAGCTTTCACCCATCAAACCCTTGTGGGTATTTAGGGCTTTCACCGATCAAATCCCAACCAAAATAGCATAGTAAGGACAAAACCCATAAACATGAACTACCAAATGGATGCTAACAATAACAACTCATACACACTTAAACCCCTATTCACACATAACCCTAAGAGGGAGATTTAGCTACACATAAGATAAATAAGCAAAGACATACACATAATCTCCATTGAAATGATTTGTTGAAGATTTAAGCGAATGTTACTTCAAACTTAGTTCTCCCACAATATCAACAATGGAAGTGAGCAAATCTTCCACTTAGAAAGTCTCCAATGTATTCTTCACCCAAAATTGATACAATATTTTTTCTCCAAAAATGGAGGCTATGAACTACACAAAACTAAACCTAAAAATTGAGGAAGGTGGAATTCTCTCAATAATCAATTATCTAGGGTATTAGCCTTCTTTTGTCAAATTTTTTAGATCAGCCACGTGCATTTCCACTTTTGCCCCTGGGCTGTAGTCTTCCGCTAGGCAGCGATCGCACGTGTGTGGCCACAATTGCAGTTACACGACCACAATTATCTTTAGCAACTGCGGTTCCCTGACTTTTATTTTACTATCGCGATCACGGTCACCAGGCCTCAATTGTGATAACTGAGGCCAATTCCTACTCGAAGTCTACAACTGCACATTCTTGCTCCCTTATGATCATTTCACGTTCCAACCCACATCTTCCTATCTTTTCAACTCTATTTGTGCAAAGAGTGGATATTAGTGCATTTAATCACGAATATGTCTCATTTTTTCATTTAAAACAACGTAATGTTCATGAATGTTTAGTGAGATTGAGTGGTAAAATCACCACTTATCAGTAAACCAAGTCGGTACAAAACATGTCTGCCTTACCAAGCTCAAACCGACCAATAGGAGATCTACATATTCTATCATACAATGCCAATACCAATACTAGAATTATAGCCATTGTTGTAAGCAAATCCACCAAAGGTAGATGCTCAAACGAATTGCCACCATAGTCAATCACACAAGATGGAAGCATATCCTCCAATGTCTGAATAGTTCTTTCCACTTGCCCATCCATCTGCGGATGAAAAGCAGTACTCAGACTAACCTTAGTCCCCATCCCTTTCTCTAAACACTACCAAAAGTGAGATGTCTGAAATAATCAAAATAGGCACCCCATGCAGCTTTATGATATCTTGAAGATACAGTTTCGTATAATCCTCCGTCGAAATGGTAGTTCGCACTAGCAAAAAGTGCACAGACTTAGTCATCCTATCCATAATGACCCAAATGGAATCATACTAATTTTGAGATAGAGGAAGACCGGTAACAAATTCCATATTAATCACTTCTCACTTCCATTCAGGCAAATTCATTTCTTGATATAGCCCTCCTGGCATCATGTGCTCAACCTTAACCTATTGATATACCATGCATTTAGCCACAAAATCAGCCACTTCTCTCTTCATACCATTCCACTAATAGATCTTCTTGAGATCATGATACATCTAAGTCTAGTCGAGATGGAAAATATAGCACGAGTTATGCGCCTCAGCCAAAAACCTTTACCTCAACCCGTCGACATCAGGAACACACAACCTCCCTTTGTGCTGTAAAGTACCATCACCATTGATCTCAAACACCACTACTTTTTGCCCACCAATGTCACTCTTGATTTGCATCAAGATAAGATCCAACACTTGCTTCTCCTTAATTTCCGCACCAAGAGATGATCAAACCACTGCTTGCACCACCACACCACCATCCTTGGAGTCCAAGAGATGAACTTCAAAATAAGCCAAGGAGTGAATAACCTTCACCAATTCTTACTTTCCATTCTCTACATGAGCCAAACTCCCCATGGATAGCCTGCTAAGAGCATCAAGAACCACATTAACCTTACCTGGGTGTTAGTGAAGACTCATATCATAATCCTTGAGAACCTCAAGCCATCTCCTCTACCTGAGATTAAGATCTTTCTTGGTGAACACATACTGTAGGATCTTATGATCAGAAAAGATATCCACATGGACACCATACAAATAATGCCGGCATAAATTCAAAGCAAACACAACCGCCAATAGCTTCAAATCATGAGTAGGATAATTCCAATCATATACCTTTAACTGCCTGGAAGCATAGGCAATCACTTTTCCATGTTCCATCAACACACAATTAAGACCTACCCGAGATGCATCAAAATAAACCACGAACCCATCATTGCCTTCTGATAAAGTCAAAATTGAAGCCTAAGTTAGCTTATTTTTCAACTTCTCAAAACTCCCTTCACAAGCATCCAGCCTAGAAAACTTGACCTTCTTCTGAGTCAACTTAGTCAAAGGGGCAGCTATTGATAAAAAGCTTTCCACAAATAGCTTGTAATACCCGGCTAAACCCAAGAAGCTCCGAATGTCAGATAGATTCATAGGTCTAGTCCATGTCTTCACCACAGCAACCTTTTATGGATCCACTATGATCCTTTCACTAGAAATAATATGACCTAAATAAGTAACAACATTCAACAAAAACTTACACTTAGAGAACTTGTCATACAACTATTATTTCTTTAAGGTCTATAATACCATACAGAGGTGATTAGCATGATTCACCTCACTCTTCAAACAAACCAGAATGTCATCAATGAACACAATAATGAAGAGATCCAAATACTACCTGAATACCATGTTTATCAGATCCATAAATGTTGCCAAAGCATTAGTCAACCCAAATAACATCACCAAAAATTCAAAGTGTGCATACCGAGTACGAAAAGCTGTCTTAGGGATATCCATTTCCCTAATATTTAGTTGATGATACCCAGACCAAAGATCTATCTTAGAAAAGAACTTGGCACCTTGCAACTGGTCAAATAGATCATCTATGCTTAGAAGAGGATACTTATTCTAGACCGTCACTTTGTTCAACTGCCTTTAGTCAATGCACATCCGAAGGGAACCATCCTTCTTACACATAAACAACACTAGTGCACCCCAAGGAGATACACTAAGATGAATAAACCCCTTATCTAGAATATCCTTAAGTTGCTCCCTGATTTCCCTTAACTGAGCTGAAGCCATTCTATATGGAAGAATAGGAATTCGACGAGTGCCCGAATCGATATCAAACTGTATTTCCCTATTTGGAGGAACACCATGAAGATCATCCAAAAATACCTTTGGAAACTCATTAACCACCAGAACTTACTAAAAAGAAGGACCATCTGAGTTAGAATCTTTAATCCAAACCAAGTGATAAAGACATCTTTTGGACATTAACCTCTGAGATCTATGATAGGAAATAAACCTCCCCCTAGAAGCTAAGAAAAGACCCTTTTACTCTATAACTAGTTCACTAGGGAACCTAATGATAACCCTACTGGTTCCACAATCCAAGAATACGTAATAAGAGTGTAACCAATCCATACCCAAAATAACATCAAAATCTACCATATCCAACTCAAACAGACCCACCAAGTTTTGCTTGCCACCAATATATACCACACACACCCTATAGACTCTCTTAGCAATAACTGAGTTATCTATTGGGGTAGAAAATAAAAAAGGGTCCGAAATAACTTTTGGATCAAAACCAAAAGATACAGCTACATAAAGAGTCACATAGGAGAGAGTAGACCCCAGATCAAGCAAATAATATGCATCATAAGAGAAAAGCTGTAACATACCAGTAACGGTATCAGGTGATGCCTTAAATTCCTGTCGGTATGCTAAAGCATAACACATGTTCTGACCAACACTAGAGTTAGGAGCAGTAACAGAAGTAGATGCCACACCTTTAGGTGCAGGAGTAGAAGATGAAGCCACAGGAATCTTATTTGCCCACATAGCAACCTTATTAGTAGGATAATCCTTGAGCCGATGGCCTGCCTGGCCACATTTGAAGTATTTGTCCTTTCCTTCATCGTAATAACCTCAATGACGATGACTACAAAACCAACAAGGAGGACAAGAAGAAACTGACTAACCTTTGTTTGCCTGGGATTAGGCACCCTGCGCCCAAAAATTATCTGCACCATGATGATTCCTGTCGCTCAACTGAGAAGAAACAATAGTAGAAGAGTAAGAACCAGAACTCCCCCACTTCTTTTTCTTCTATTTGCCACTATCTCGACCACCCTAAGACTGAGCACCTCCCTAATTAGAAAAATTGCTTCTTTTTTCCTACCTATCTCCAAACTCCACCTATTTTCTCTTTTCACTTTCTACTTGTTGCATATGAATAGTCAGCCTTAAGATGTCCATATCTTTAATCAGCAAGGAAGTCTTGTTCTCCAAAATCAAATCCCAATTCAACCCAGAAGCAAACTTCCTTATTCTAGCCCATATGTCAGCCACTAAATCAGAGCATACCTTGACACTTGGTAAAACTTAAAGGCATATTCCTTGATAGACATTCTCCCCTGCTTGAGGTTCATAAACTCCTCTATCTTTGCTTCCCTCAGCTCTTAGGGAAAGAAATGATCTAGAAAAGCCCCAGAGAAGGCATCCTACAAGGATGACTCCTCTATATCTCCTCTATCCCTATCCCACTCTTCCAACCATTGATATGTAACATCTTTGACTTGATAATCTGTAAAGTTACCTCATCCTCATTAGTATCCTACATAACCCAAAATATCTTTTCTATCTTATCCAAGAAGCCTTGTGGATCCTCCTCTACCTTTACTCCAAAAAAAGTGGGAGGACTCATCTTCATAAATTAGACAACCTTTGTTGCCTCAGCAGACAAAGCAACAGACATATCCCTCTCAGCTTGAGGAACAACCAACATGGCAATAACATGAATGACTGATGAAATTCCGTATTAGTCACCTCACCTTGAGGGGGACTAGTAACAACTAGTGAAACTCCAGAACTATTAGGGATAGGATTGTGAGATCGAAGATGAACCCTAAAAGTAGGATGTATCCCTTCAAAATTACCCCCAGATGGTATAGAAGAATTTTCTATGTTCCAGATCTACGAGGTATGATCTGAGAGACGAAAAAATTAGGATTAGAGAAGATTTTAGGATTGAGAATTTAAGCTTAAAGAAAGAATACCAAGAAAATGGAATATTCCAAAATTCCTTGTATTCTCCCTTTTATGAGTGAGGTGAGCTACACATCCCTAAAAGAGACTCTACTCGACACGGCTTTGTGGAGTCCCAATTGACTATGAACCTAGGCTTTGATACTAACTTAACACGACCCACTTTGGGTCCTTGTCATAATAGGCATTCCAAGTACGATCAGGACTGAAGATCGTTACCCAACCCAACCTCCAACCACCTGCCATAAGTTGGCTGAATTACGAGCATATAACAAGATAGTGTAATAGCTTACATAAGGTTTCTACGAATAGATCACAATCATGACCAACCCAAATGAGTCCAGCCATCCTAGACCAATAGTCCAACCATACCAAACCATACCAAATAAGGCTATAAACCAGGCCATAACCAAGAATGTTCCAAAACAAAATATAATTAATTCCAAAATAAAATATAACGGAACAGTGAGAAACTATGTCTGATGATGCAAGCCTCCCAGCCTATTCCAATGCTAAGGATAACACCAATACTGATCCCGCCCATAGCAGCATATAGAATTACCACAAAGCCTTAATCCAAAAGAGTAATGAAATTCGGTTAGGACACCCCCCTGATACGCCCAAATTACAACTCTCGTTAGAAAGTATAAGCAGTCATTGTCAAATATAGAACCCAACTAGGTTGGGTGTCGAATCCCACAGAGAATACTGTGCTCACTAAATATTGTAATCGTTACTGGACTGTTGATCAGAGGTTCCTGAATAAGGGATTTTTTTTATTTGTAACTTATAAAGTAATTAATTATAACAAGAGTATTCCAGTGAATGATTCTCTTTATAATTAGTAATTTAATGAGATTAAACAAACCAGAGCTATGGTTACTAAAATTCTAGCACAATTAGGGTTGTAAATCACTTAGGAGTTCCATTTAGCAAATTTAATTGCAAGAAGGGTTGAATCCAATTCTTTATCCCTTAGTCTCTCAGTCTAAGTGGGTAGATTATCCTCTAATTCTCTCAAACTCAAGGGATACATTGTTCTTTCAACCATTTTCTCATGTAAGCTAATCCTGGTAGGGCATTTGCCATTAATCCAAAGGTTAAAGCCTTTAGAATTCATGTAAACACTTTCTTTTCCCAACAAACAGTTTCCTTTCAGACAAGTGATGTTCTTAGGCTCACTTTTCAAGTTTGCAACCAAGAAAAGCCATTAAATTGTAGAAAGGTTTATACAATATCAGTGATTCGTAGAACTTAATTTGATTCACAACCCATAGATGCTTTTCACATTAAGGATCCCATAACCCTAGTTATAGGAACTAGCCACAAAATTCCATAGAAGAAGAAGAAATAATTCTTGTATTATTCATAAATAAATTTAGAATTCACTTACAAAAATCTCAAGAATCAGTTCTTGAATCTTCAATAATGAATTGAATGATTAACTTCCCCAAAGATATCTTTTAATCCCAAGGTACTAGGTTATAGAGAGTTTCAATAGATGATAAATTTGTCAAAGATAATAAAAGATCCTAATGCTAACCCTAAAACTTGGTATTTATATGTTCCCAGATAAAAAGGAATTTAAAATTTAAAAATTAGAAAAGCCGCGTCCAAGTTGACGGCCAAAGTGGTGGTCCGTCGAAAGTCTGACAGTCCATCACCTGGTCCGTCACTGACTCTTCATGAAAATTTATTTCTAGATAAGGTCTGATGATCCAACTGGTGGTCCGTCATAAGATTGATGGTCTACCATTTTGTCCGTCACTGAGTCCTTCCGGAGAGTGGCTTCTGGATAAGGCCTGACGGTCCAACTGGTGGTCCGTCGCAAGTTTGACGGTCCACCATTTTGACCGTCAAATTCCTTTAATTGCTATTTTTTCCAAGTTTCTTCTGTGATTCACTCCTTTCCCTAAAACACTAAAAAGACTCATTACATAGCACTTTGGTTGCTTGAAAACATACAATTTTCCCAAGAAGATGATGCCAAATGTTCCATCAAAAGATGGAACATCAACACCCTAAACTTAAGATAATTGCTTGTCCTCAAGCAACTCAGCACCTTATTGCGAACATGAATAATACCATAACCTGCAACCAACCACTGAAACATTTTAATGAAACTATTCACCCATCATTTTACTTACATGAATTTAACACATCAGTGTCTACACCCGGCATTGATCATAATTTAGCACACAAACATGGATGTTACATCCCACAAAGAATAGCAAAACTCAGTGAAACTTCAGTTGCCCTCACAATAGTGAAATCCACCACTCATCACATGATGTGGACGTAATCTAAACTCTCACACTCATCAAAGAAGTTATAAGCATAGACCTAAATACCTATAGGCTTGCCCTAGCCATACGACACCTCCTTAAAGTTGACTCACTAGGATCAAACAAGTCTTTTAAAGGCTTGTAGTGAGGCTTCAAGTTAGCTAAGGATATGCTTTTGGATAAAGTGACTCATTAAGACTTAACTCTCCTTGCCATTGCATTACTGTAACCTAGATCAACTCATTTACTACTTCTAATAATAGGCTCTTCTTTAGACATAAACCGCCCTTAATATATATATATTGAAAAAGACAAGCATCAACAGTCACCCTCAACTTAAGGTGCACAATATCTTTGAACTGATCAGGGCCAAATGTTTTTAGACTGAAATTTACACTTAACTTCCATTTAGCATTTGCACCTTGACAAAAGTCATCCTAAACTTAGGTGTTTTTCCTAAGTTAAAATGCATAATACCCAAATATTGGGCCAAGGTCAGAGTAGGATGCTAACGCCCTACAGATAGTAAATGAACGTTATTGGAATTGAAAAAAAAAGTCCTACAGGTACAAGACGGGTTCAAATGTGATAAAAATCTTTTTGGTGGGATTATTTATTTGGGCTAAGTGGGCTAAAAGTACAAGGACACCTGTTATCCTATCCTATTGAATCCACTAGAAGACCGTATCAATAATTCAGGCAAGTTCTAGGCATTAGACTATGCAAAAACTAAAAGTAAATCCTCACGCCTACCAGCAACTGAACTAAACTTCTTCTGCAACTCTTGGAATGTTCATCATATGATTCATGCACCTCTTAAAGAATAATGCCAAATGCAGATATACTGAAGGTTATGTACACATGTTTGCATGAATAAAGTAAATAATTACACACATATGCTCATAGTCTTATGCCAACATCATTCATTATCCATATTTTCAATGAAGTACTGAAACAGAAACATTTTATAGATAATCATTAAACACAGATATTTACATTATAAGCTACAGAATTTAAAATGTAAAAATAAAAACACCCTAGACATGCCGCTTCTACTAGATAGTGTATGATTGGATTCAGAATATCAGTAACAAAATCCAACCATGATGTAAATACACCCACCCCCACATATAAAGATAAGCATTATTCTCAAAGCAATAAATTACCGTACATGGTTGGATTGGGATATTTACGTCGCCTCCTATTCCTTTGAGGCATCTATAAGGTGGGGTGAGGTCCCTGCATCCTCAATCGATGCAATGTTGGCCCCTATGGTGGTAGGAGCACTCACAACCTCACCCTCCACAATTGGAGGAATCGTCTCCCGAACTGATTCTACACTTCGCCCCCTTTCTGGGGTAGCACTAGTAGAGACTCCTACCACTTTATTTTCTGCCTCTCTTTTCTTTCTTTCAGCTTATTTCTTTGACTTCTTTGTAGCTCTTTTCAGGTTATGTTAGTTTAACTCCTTAGGTGACATGGCTTCTCTCTTCCTCCTTTTTTCTTCTTTCCTTACTACTTTTTTATCCATTTTCTGCTTGCCTTTGCCCTTCACGAGTTTGACCATTAGATCTAGAATACCCTCATCATCATCACTTACTGCTAAAGTCAGGTCAAATACAGGTAGCTATGACTGTTTCTCCTTTAACTCTGCTATGTCCGCCTTTGCCTGCTCAAACTCTGCCATGAGCTTAGCAAGATTAGAGAGAAATAGTAAATCTAGCCTTTTGTTGATGTGGGATTCCATGTTATCCACTATAACTTAAATAGTTTGAAATGGCTTAACTACTTCAGCCATAATTTCATCCACAAAAGGTTTGAAATCTCCAGCCCATTTTTCTAAATGTTTCTGAAACCGCTTTTGATTCTTCAGCACCTTAACAAAATTTTATGGGTTGAACCTATATTCAACAAACTCTACTCCACCAGCAAACTGTGTAGAACCCAACCCTGTAGACATACCGTAGGGCACATAATCAGGTGGTATATACATGGTGATGGGTAAGGGCATACCTTCAGGGATTTCTGGGACCTCAGGAACTGGTGCAGACTGAGGCTGATACATTGGAGGCTTGGTCACACAAATTTCAAATTTTAATTCGTCCTTCAACTTCTCAATGTCCTGCCTATGTGTAGCCTATACTTCATTGTCAACTCCACGGATCAGTGGCACACTGGCTTGTTTTCATAACTCAGTGATCAACCATGGGAATGATATAGAGTGGTCACTTTATGTGCCCGCATAAATATATCATCTGCAATTAGCTGGCCAAAATCAATTTGTAGCCCTGAAACCAAACTGGCTACTGCTACTACTCTGTGATGATCCAAGTTCCCATCTCCTTTTGTTGCCATTAACCTTAACCGAACAATAGCCCACCAAAACTTAACTTTAAAGCTAAGGGTGAACTTTGCAATGCGCTCTTTGGAATTAGTCAACCAGGAAGGATTTCCATCATCAGTCAACAAAGAAGTAGCCCAACGTCTCTGACCGAAAGCATTTCTCATTCTATACTCAAAATTTGAGACAGTAGGTGGGGCCTCATATCCTGGCCTGAATAGCATCCTATTAATTATTCAGGCTGAGATATCAACGGTGACCCTTCGAACCAGGACAGACTCCCTATTTGGTCTATTCGAGATTGGAGTTCCCTTTAGGAATTCCACTTTCACCAAACATAAATAATTTGTGAAGAATTCCCTTACCCAATTTGGTTGGTACTCTCCTGGTGGTCTGCTCACCCATGCCAGTCCATATTCATTGAAACGGTGCTCTAACTCGGTATATTCATGAAGTTCTATTGTCATAATATGAAGTTTGGTTGGTACTCTCCTGATCATCAACTATTTTTAAGTAAAGGGTGTTGATGTTCTTCTATGAATGATCTTCTGATCCCTCGAGCTAAGGCTGTCAACCCATCATAAAACTTTCTTTGTGCCCCCTCTATTTCCACGTGATAGCTCCTCAAATCTATAGATCTTTTCTCCTAATAACATTATCACCCTTAGGTTCAGCTACAGTATCAGGAACTCCCATTTGATCCTCCACGTTAATAGTTTTAGTATCACTCTCTACAGGCAATGGTTGAGTTGTAGCAATAGTTGTCTCATCGTGTCTTGAATTTGTACTGCTAGATGTACTCTCACTCTCCTCCTCAGACTGGGAGAGTATTAGGGCTTCTCTTTCATTTTATCTAGTGTTGTAAGCTGGTGCGGACTCATTTCTACCTCTTTGAGATCTTCCTCCTCTGGTTTGCGGAATTTTAGGGGCCATAACACCTAAAAAAGAAGTAATGAATTAGTTCAAAATTCAAAAATAGCTACATCATGTAATTTTGTATTGTGATGGTCAAGTTGGTGGTTCGTCAAAAAGTTGAAGGTCCACCAATTTAACCGTCGCACCTTCATCTTCATCCTTAATTTTTGGGTTCAACCCTTTTTGTCGAGAAATTGCATATCAGATCGATTTCCAACTATCAACACAACACTAAACTCATATTTTAAGCACATTCTTTGAATTTTACAACTTATACTACTCAGATTTCACACAAATTGGCACACTAAAGTCCAACTCAAGTCATTCAAACTCAACACAATAAGAACAACCCAAGAAAACAAATCATGCTCTTACACTTAATATGGATAACCAGAGAGAAGGGTATGCACATATCTAGGTTGTACAGGTATACTACGTACTTGAAACCTCAGAGACAAATCTAACTTACAAATTGTAGCTCGTGCGCTTCTCTTTATTTGTGATGAAGAGAGGGAATGAGTGAGATAATTTAAATAAGGTAAAAAAAATAGAGAAGATAGGGAGTCTTAGATGGGATAACTCTCTTCAGGTTCTTCGAATCTTAAGAAAGTGGAATAGCTAAGGGTCATGGAATGGTTACAATGGCTACAATGAATGTACCCGCTCAATTTTATCCTTAAAATCTCACTTTGGGTCAAATATGGAGTACTTATAAAGAGTACTGATTTAACCCGACCTAATTTGGAATTAGGGTTAAAATGATGGTGATATTGACGGTACGTCATAAAGATGGCGGACCGCCACTCTGAACGTCACTCATCACCAGGGTTTGGGTGTTTCTATTTTGGTGTGACGGTGAGTGGGATAGTCCACCAAGAATGTGACGGTCCATCAGTTTAGCTGTCACTTCTTACTAGAATGCAGATCACTGGCCTTATTTTTGAAGGCTCTTATGACGGCCCACCAGGTTTGTGATGGTCCGCCACTTAGGCCGTCGTGGCTTATCCAGTGAATAAACTTTCTTTCCATTTCTTATGAAAGTAGTGGTCTATCAGGAGACTGGTGGTCCACCAAGTCATCCATCACCTTGTTCCAATGGCTCACCTGTATCCCTCTTTTCCCTTTTTTGCATTTCTGGTCCTTCACACTTAATGAAAGGGACTTTAACTATGGTTACTACAACATATTGTAGGTTGCCTCCCACTAGCACTTGATTTATCGTCGTGGCATGACTTTGTTATCTCAACTACTCAGACTTCATTGAGATAAAAGATATCAACACTTCTTATCGAGTCTTTTGGACTGATATAAAGTTTGATTCATTGCCTATTCACTTTTTAGACTCTACCGTCCTCATTTTCAAGTTTAACTACTCCAGATGAGTAGACTTGACTAACTTTAAATGGTCCTGATCACTTAGACTTGAGTTTACCTAGAAACAATTTGAGCCTAGAATTGAACAGAAGTACCAAATCACCTTTTCAAAAGTATCTTCTTTCAACTCTTTGGTCGTGATACTTTTTCATCTTCTCTTTGTAAAGGTCTACTCTTTCGTAAGCCCCAAGACGAAATTCATCCATCTCATTCAGTTGCCCCAATCTTAGCTCTGTTGCCTTCTTCCAATTTAGATTTAGCATTTTCAGAGCCCACAAAGCCTTGTGTTCCAGCTTAACCAGTAAATGGCATACTTTTCCATAGACTAGCTGATACAATGACATACCAATTGGGGTCTTAAAAGAAATACGATACACCCACAAAGCGTCATCTATCTTTCGAGCCCAATCTTGCCTATTAGCATTTACTGTTTTGGTTAGGATGGTTTTAATCTCCCGATTCAACACCTCCACTTGTCCACTAGTTTGTAGGTGATATGGAGTTGCTACTCTATGTTGTTTCACCCCATATTTCACTAAAACTGCCCGGAACACTTTGTTGAAAAAATGGGATCCTCCATCGCTTATAATAGTTCATGGCACTCCAAAGCGAGAGAAGATGTTCTTTTTAAGAAATGCAACAACTCTCTTCCCTTCATTATCAAACAAGGCAACAACTTCAACCCATTTGGATACATAATCCATAGCAACTAAAATGTATTTTATTCCATACGAGCTTACAAACGGTCCCATAAAATCGATGCCCCATACATCAAACAATTCCACTTCATGCCTCTTAGAGATAGACCCCTGCCTCTGACATTGGTCATATTTTAGCACAAACTCGTGAGCGTCCTTGAATAATGATGGCCAATGGTAGCCACTCTGCAACACCTTTCTCACAGTTCGATCACCTGCATGGTGACCCCCGACTGGGGAAGCATGACATGCTTCCAATATGCTTAATACATCTACCTCTAGAATACATCTCCTTATTATATTGTCAGCACATCGCCAAAAAAGATATGGCTCATCCCAAGAGTAGTGTGTCACATCATGAAGAAACTTCTTTCTTTGATGGAAAGAAAGATTTTCTGGAATCACCTTGCTCACCACATATTTCGCAAAATTAGCATACTAAGATAGGTTATCCAAAGCAGCAGCTAAGATTTCCTCATCCAAAAATGCACCATTGATCTCTATCTCATCTATAACTACTCGTTCACCTTCCATCCTAGACAGATGATCCACCACTTGGTTTTTGCAACCCTTTATATCTTTGACTTTAAAGTCAAATTCTTGGAGTAGTAACACCCATCTAATCAACCTTGGCTTTACATCTTTTTTAGCCATCAAATATCTCAAGGCTGCATGGTCAGTGTGGACCACCACCTTGGTACCTAGAAGATAAGCTCTAAACTTCTCAAAAGCATACACTACAACAAGGAGTTCCTATTCGATGACAGTGTAATTCTTTTGAGCTCCATTCAGAGCTTTGCTAGCATAATAGATTGGAGAAACAATTTGTCCCTCTTTTTCGCCAAAGCGTCTCAAGGGCAACACTGCTTGCGTCACTCATGATCTCAAATAGCTTAGACCAATTCGATGCTACAATGATAGGGGCTTCCACTAGTTTCTCTTTAAGGCATTCAAATGCCTTCAACCAATCTTCATCAAAGGAAAACTTTATTTATTTCTCCAAAATTTGCAGAGTGGGTTTGCAATCTTGGAGAAGTCTTTAATAAACCTATGATAAAAACCAGCACGGCCGAGAAAACTGCAAACTCCCTTTATAGAAACTGGAGGTAGTAGTCTCTCAATAACTTCAACCTTGGCTCAATCAACTTCAATCCCTTTTTTTGAAATTTTATGCCTAAGAACAATGCCCTTCTTAACCATAAAGTGGCACTTTTCCCAATTAAGCACAAGATTGAATTCCATACATCATTGCAAGGCCATACTCAGGTTTGACAAACACAACTCAAATGAATCTCCTACAACCAAAAAATCATCCATAAATACCTCTAAGGTGTCTTCAACCATATCTGAGAAAATGGACCTCATGCACCATTGGAAGGTGGCAAGTGCATTACAAAACCGAAACGACATCCGCTTGAATGCAAAAGTGTTATATGGGCATGTAAAAGTGGTCTTCTCATGATCTTCGGGAGCAATACAAATCCAGTTATATCCAGAATAACCATCCAAAAAATAATACCATCCCTTTCCTACCAATCAATCAAGCATCTGATCCCTGAAGGGCCTTGGAAAGTGATCTTTTAACGTCCAGGAGTTTATCTTTCAGTAGTCTATACACACCCTCCACCCAGTAACAGGCCTGAGTGGGATCAATTTGTTCTTCTCATTGGCTACTACTGTTATGCCCCCTTTCTTAGGCACATATTGCACAGGAACTCATCCACTTACTATCTGATATAGGATATACCACCCCTGTATGTAACCACTTGATGATTTCTTTCTTTACCACCTCTTGCATAGGTGGGTTCAGGCGACTCTGATGCTTATAAGTAGGTACACAATCCTCCTCTAGCTAAATTTTTTGCATACATATGGCAGGAGAAATACCAATGATATTCGCAATAGTCCAACCAATAGCTCTCTTATATCTCTTAAGAATAGAGATGAGAACTTCCACTTGTTGCTCACCCAGATCATCAATAATAATGACGGGTAGTGAATTACCACTACCCAGGAATACTTACCTCAAATGATCGGGTAACTCTTTCAATTCCAACATCGGTGGCTCTTCGACAGATGGCTTTGCTGGTAGTGATGGTTGATTCATGAGATCAAGATCGAGCTTCTTAGGAGTGTAAAAATATGATCCCATTCCTGTCAAAGCACAAATGATCTTTTCATAATCCGCAATATCTTCACAATTAAAATTCATAAGCACTGCGGCTAATAGCTCAACAGCAAGCTGCTCCTCTTTGGTATATCCTGCTCGTCCTCATAATATACATCAACAATTGAGAACATGCTCATCTTTTTATGTTGTTTCATTGATTTGCATACATCAAAATACACCACTTCATCATCCATCCTAAATAAAAGCTTATTAGCTCGCAAATCTATCAGCACACTTTCGATTATAAGGAAAGGTCGGCCCAAGATTATGGGCACCTCAAAGTCCACCTCGCAATCTAGAATTATGAAATCCATAGGAAATATAAAGGTAGCTACCTTCACCAGTACATCATACAAAATACCAACAGGTCATTTTACCGACCTATTCGCCATCACGAGTCTCATGTTGGTAGGTGTGGGATCTCTTAAACACAACTTTTTATAAACAGCTAGTGGCATCAGGTTAATGCTAGCTCCCAAATAACATAAATATTTAGCAAATTCCAAAGACCCTACAGTGCAAGGAATAGTGAACGCTCCTAGTTCTTCCTTCTTCTGCACCAAGAACCTTGTAGCAATAGCACTGCAATGATGGTGATTATCCACCAGTTCGTAGCTCTCCACTTTTTTCTTTGTCGAAAGGTCCTTCATAAATTTGGCATACCCTAGCATTTGCTTAAGTGCCTCGACCAAAGGCACATTTACCGTCAACTGCTTCAACATGACCAAGAATTTGCTAAACTTTATATCCTCAACATTCTTCTTCAATCTTTGAGGAAAGGGAGGTGGTGGTTTTGGGAGAGTGTTCACCACTACTTTCTTTTTCTTGTCTTCTTCTCTTTTCCACTCATCAACCTACAAACTATTGGATGCAACATCATGAATGATCTTATTCGATTTTTTAGACTTTACTAGATGATCAATATCTGCTTCATCAATATTCTCTGCCATAGTATCTACCACAGACTTACCCACAGATGGGCTTGCTAGTACTTTACCACTCCTAGTGGTAATTTTCATGCACAAACCATCCTTTCTTGGATTTTGAACTGTATCACTTGGTAGAGTGCCAACCTTTCTCTGATTAAATGCAGTAGAAAGTTGGTTTATTTGCTGCTCCAACTATTTTGTTGAAGTAGAGTGCAAGTCAACCAATTGATTCATTAAGAATAAATCATTTTTCATCTCTGCTACTCCAGTATTGGTTGCTTCTACCCCTTTCAATAATTTAGCCATCATATCTTCTATGAACATCTTCCCAGAGCTAGTTGCGGTAGCCTCATAATTTCCAGGAGGCATATATAACCCACTCCTATCATTTTTGTTTTTCCAATTTCCTTGGTCTTGGTCTTTGTATTCGGATTTATCATAGTAGTTCCGACCTTGCTTTCCTTGGCCACTGCCTCGAAAACCCCCTTGATTGTTCAAATAATTGGCTTCCTCCTCAGAATCAAAGTCAGTTCTACCCTGTGATGCCACAGCCTTAACCTTCTCTGTCTTTCTTAATAATAAATGCTTAGTAAGAAGGTCCATTTGTGTATTCATGTGAGCCATGTCTTGGTCACGTTCTTCTTCCCTTCACCTCTATTCTGCAGTCATGCCAATAGATACAGTAGAGCTTGCTACCTCAGAATTCTTGGTATGCCAAGCTCTACTTTGCTTTGCCATATGATCCAGCATCTCAGACGCCTCAAGAAAAGTGAGGTCCATGAATGACCCACCTGAAACATTATCCACTACTGGCTTAGTTAACAAATTTAAGGCCCTATATAATATCTCCTTCAGGTGGATGTTGGTCATCTGATGATTCGAGCACTGAGTGAGCTTTTTTTTAACCTCTCCCAAGTTTCATGGAGAGCTTCAGTTGGAAGCTGCCTAAAATTACTGATTTCATCTCTTAACTGTGCCCTCTTAGACAGCGGAAAGAACCTTTATAAGCAAGCATCTTTCAATTGCCTCCAATTTGTAATAGAATCAGGGGTTAGCCCATTCAACCATAAAGTTGCTTCTCCAGAAAGAGACAACGGGAATAATCACATCCGAATAGCATTTTGTCCTACTCCTAGATTGTCGAACGATTTGCATGTCGAGATAAAGTTAATCAAATGCATATTCGGGTCATCACCCGTAAGTCCACCGAACAGTCCCTTAAGATGAAATAATTGGATCATAGTGATCGTGACATTGAACTTAGCTCCAGGTGCTAGGGGCGGAGGAATAATAGCCCCTATAGTACCAGCCCCATCCAGGTCATCATCATCATTGTCTAGAGAAAACTGAATAGCTCGGTGTTCAAGTCTCATCCTAGCCTAGAAATTTCTATTGATAATCCTGTTTGATGGTGCGGCTACATCATCTGCACGTCTTGATTTTAATAACTCATCATCACCCAGGTTCTCATCATTTGGGTTTACTTCCAGACCATCATTATTTGCATTTTGCTAGTTTACTTGCGTGATTACCAGGGCTGCTAATCTAGCCTGCTACTGCTGAGCAGCTACTCTTTCCAGGTCCTGGTGACTATCCATTCTACCAATGAGCTGCAGTTCTGGATGAATAGGTAATAATGGTTGACCTGATCTCCACGTACTTGGCATACAAGATACTCAACCTGCACAAAATAAAAACAACAAATAAAAAATAAAATTTGGGAATCTTTGATCAAAGGGTCGATTAACAATCACAAACTTAGTTGACAACCATATTCCTCGACAACCGCATCAAAATTTGATATGGCCAAATTACAACTCTCATTAAAAAGTATAGGCGGTCGTTGTCAAATATAGAACCCAACTAGGTTGGGTGTCAAATCCCACAGGGAATACTGTGCTCACTAAATATTGTAATCGTTACTGGACTGTTGATCAGAGGTTCCTGAATAAGGGGTTTTTTTTAATTTGTAACTTATGAAGTAATTGATTGTAACAAGAGTATTCCAATGAATGATTCTCTTTATAATTAGTAATTTAATGAGATTAAACAAACCAGGGCTATGGCTACCAAAATTCTAGCACAATTAATGTTGTGAATCACTTAGGAGTTCCATTTAGAAAATTCAATTGCAAGAAGGGTTGAATCCTATTCTTTATCCCATAGTCTCTCAACCTAAGTGGATAGATTATCCTCTAATTCTCTCAAACTCAAAGAATACATTATTCTTTCAACCATTTTCTCATGTAAGCTAATCCTGTTAGGGCATTTGCCATTAATCCAAAGGTTAAAGCCCTTAGAATTCATGTAAGCACTTTCTTTTCCAAACAAACACTTTCCTTTCAGACAAGTGATGTTCTTGGGCTCACTTTTCAATTTTGCAACCAAGAAAAGCCATTAAATTGAAGAAAGGTTTATACAATATCAGTTATTCATGGAACTCAATTTGATTCACAACCCATAGATGTTTTTCACGTTAAGGATCCTATAACCCTAGTTATAGGAACTAGCCACAAAATTCCAAAGAAGAAGAAGAAATAATTCTTGTATTATTCATAAATAAATTTAGAATTCACTTACAAAATCTCAAGAATCAGTTCTTGAATCTTCAATAATGAATTGAATGATTAACTTCCCCAAAGATATCTTTTAATCCCAAGGTACTAGGTTACAGAGAGTTTCAATATATGATAAATTTGTCAAAGATAATAAAAGATCCTAATGCTAACCTTAAAATTTGGTATTTATATGTTCCCAAATAAAAAGGAATTTAAAATTTAAAAATCAAAAAAGCCGCATCCAAGTTGACAGCCAAAGTGGTGGTTCGTCAAAAGTTTGATGATCCACCATCTGGTCCATCACTGACTCTTCATGAAAAGTTGTTTCTGGATAAGGTCTAACGATCCAACTAGTCGTCCATCATAAGACTGACGGTCCACTATTTTGTCCGTCACTGAGTCCTTCCGGAAAGTGGCTTCTAGATAAGGCTTGACGGTCTAACTGGTGGTCCGTCGCAAGTCTGACGGTCCATCATTTTTACCATCAAATTCCTTTAATTACTACTTTTTCCAAGTTTCTTTTGTGATTCACTCCTTTTCTTAAAACACTAAAAATACTCATTAAATAGCACTTTGGTTGCATGAAAACATACAATTTTCCCAAGAAGATGATGCCAAATGTTCTATCAAAAGCCAAAACATCACCCCTCTACCATAGCAAAAACCAATATCCAAAATAAAACCAAAATGTCTCAAAATATCCATTATATGAAATAGAGCCTTCCGAAAGGATGAAAGCTCATCACTTCAGTCCAAATGTTATTATAACACCCCGAATCTGGTACCCAGAATATTACACGGTGCTCATGACCCTGAAGTACCACAAGCTAACCCATAACTAATATTTGTACCTGTATACTGCATAAAAGACTGCGTAATATGGAAACATGAACTTAAAGGCCATAAGTTTCAATACTAGTACATAACTAAAAATATGGTATATCAATACCAAAATAACTAAAATAACCATCTGACATGCTATAGTCTGAAAACCTTTAAACTGACTGAAAAAGGAGTTGATAGGATATGTCCCCAACTAACTCTAACTACTAAAATAAACTAAAAACTATAATAGTAATATAATCATCATGTCCTCAAAGGATAAGGACTCACAGCTAACTCTGACTACTGAACCTGGAAGCTACTGATACTCTGGAGCTCATGCTTCTAGACCTATGGTATAAGACACCATAGCGCAAATACATCAGCACTTTGAATGTACTGGTATGCAAGTGAGGTAGACTGAATACAAATGGTTTATGTGCATGAACAATACTAACTGACTGACTAACATGAACGTGAGAATATATGCATGACTATGTAACTGTAACTAAGATCATGATAGGACTGAATACTAAGTTCTGACTACTTAGTTTACTGATATTGAAATCTGAGTCACTGATGAGTGAGAAATACTGATACTATATTATGGAATACTGAGGGACTGATACTATGTTACCGATATATGAATAACTGTGTCTAACAGTTTTGATTATGAAGAACTGGTCTGGTTGACTATATTTGACAGTCCTGAAGCTGAATACTAACAATATAAGTTCTGATAACTAACATAACTAATATCATGAGTGACTGTATCTGACAGTCCTAAATTTGATAGAACTAGCTGAGTTTCATACTATATCTGAGTAACTGAATCTGAGATCAGTCCTATTTAGTCAGTGATCTCTAAATCTGATGATTCTGATGTTGACTGACCATAGTTAAGACCATCCCTATCTAGTGGGTGATTCCGGAGTCTATTTATAATGATAAGTATTAACAATATCTGACAGTCCTAAATCTATACTACTAAGCTAAATTGACTATATCTGACAGTCCTGATTCTGTAACTGAAACTATAGGATGTATTTATCTAACTGACATGCCCCATACTATGTTAACTGGGGTCCAACCTGTCACCCCAGTTGGAAGGGTGTCAGTACCACGCCACTGGTAAGGACAACTACTATGGAGTCAGTCCTAATCTAGCGGGTGACCCCTGGGATCAGTCTTATATATTTAAATATGCTCCCTGAGTATGTCAGTCCTATCTAATGGGTGACATATCATACATATGTTAGATACATAGTTCTGGAACTTAGGGATTGCTTCTGGGGATCTCAGTCCTATCTAGCAGGTGAGTCCCCATCCCTAGGCTCACTCGATGCTGAATCCTACTCCCATCTGAAAGACTCTGAACTAATTAACTGAGCCAAACTAATTAACTGAACTGAACAGATACTAGTGGTATTGTCTAGTGGAGCTAAACTAAATTTACTAAGTTTCGTTGACTGATTGAATTACTAAGTTCTGAGGACAGACTTAGAGTACTATAGTTACTGAGATTGACTGGGAATACTGAGGTTACTGAGATTACTGAGTATTGAGATCACTGATATTACTAAACTACTGAGATTACTAAGATTTTTAGGTTTTCTTGAGTCACATGACTGACTGAGTTCTATGGATCATGGCTTGACTGAGAGTATCGTGAAAACATAACATGGCTCTAGGCACATAGCTAATATTTCGGGTATAATTACCCCCAGGACTCGATGGAAAGAAACTGACATAGCATGACTTACTTGAACACATGACTAACATCATAATCCATAATTCATATACTGAATCACTTTATCAAACATATGATATGCATAAACTTGTACATAATTGGGGATTTCATGATATCATACTAGTTGGGCACTTTTCTTTCATATAGGCATTTAATCAAACACATGGTAGGAATGGTACATATAAACATCATTATACAAAAATTAAATATCTTAATTCAACTCTAATTTTAATCATACTAGGGTTTAATCATAGGTTCACATGAATATACATCTATACAAATCAATTCCACATAACATTGATCACCCAACATGGATTTGAATTCAATTGATCATTCTCAACATAAACAAAACAAACCTAACATGAAATTCATAAAAAAAATCCATAAAATTAAACTTAGAAAAGAGATTCTTGGGCTGTATGGATGAAAGAATTCCATGAATGAACACTATGCATACCTCAAAATCTTGAATCTTGAAGGAGGCTAACCTTTTTTGAAGGTTCTTGAATGGTGATGCTTTGATTCTTGAGTTTTCTTGGAGAAGGGTTTGAATCTTGTTCTTGGATTTTAATCTTGAAAGAAACCCTAATTTCAATGTTATGGATGAATGAGGATTTATGTGCTTTGATTTGACATGATTGGGTGTTAAATAGGGTGGAAAAAGACCCAAAAATCCCTTTAAAACGGTGTTTCAACACTGTTACGGACAAAACTGACAGTCTGAGTGATGGACCATCATTCTGGTGACTAACCATAACTCCAAATGTCATTTTTGGACCATAAAACGGCCTTACTGCTTCAGTTATGACCGCCAAAGCGACGGTCCGTTGCTGACTTGACGGTCCGTCAGCTTGCCCATCGCTCCTGGTCAGCTTGGGACAACTCTCAGTAAAACGTCCATAACTTTTTACTCCGATGTCGGATTTTGGCAAAATTGGTATAGTTGGTAAGATAATTCAATTATCTATCTTTTGGTGGGTCATGATATCGAAAAATCCTTTGTATAATGGGAGATATTCTTATTTAAAGTTGACTATGGCAATGTCCTTCTCAAGAATTCAATCGGTAAGGGATGTTTTGATTCGTCTAATAGCTAGGACGTATTTGAGGACTTAATATACATATAACTTGATCATAAAACTAACAAATCACTATAATTTATTTCTCATGATCTTGAAGAATGGTTCTACTATTGGTTGGGATTCTCAGGGTATTACAGTTATCCCTGAGTCAGTCACTATTTAGGAGGAATAGAACGATTGATTCCTGCATAGAGTTGGTATATAGCCACCAGTAGGCAGGGTTAGCGAGTGACCGCTAGCATGATCTTAGGATAAGTGTAAAATAATTCCATTTATAAAACCAAGTAAAAACTATCCATATGCACCCAACCATACATACGTATATATATATATATCCATGCCGAGAAAAAGGGAACCGTGTTTAGCATGTATTTAAAACCTTTACCTGGGTTGTGTAACTTTTCCGTCCTAAAACACCCATGGGCTATATGGGTTCAACTCCCTCTAATGAAAGGGCCCCAATGTGTATAGCCGCATGACCAGAAAAGTATCACATGGCATGACTAGTACATCCAAAAACTAAAGTGTGACTTCATGACACATTCACCAAGACCAACCTCATATCGGCAAATATGAGTTTTCAATTTTGGCCCTCTTGGACCTCCATCTTCCACGACTTTGCTAAACATTCTGCCATTATTGTCCAATTAAAACCAATATCCAAATAACTAAACCATTATCCATTTATTAACTAAGGCCCTTGATATTGGTATCATCATACTAACCCTTATTTACAAGTATCATCCATAGCCAACTATTTATAGGTGTAAGGGGACTTTTAAGTGCCTTTCCATTTACCATATTAAACCATTTGGGAGACTTACATATTTCCCACAAGCATAAGTAATTATCCTTTAGCTTTTTCAAACTATTTAAACCATGCATAATTCCTATACTAAGTTTAAAACATGTAAGAGTTCCATTAAAAGAAGTCAATGCAATGAACATATCTTTATAAGCATATTATGAAACACATTAGGGGCATAATATAACCAAAACCAATTCCAAATACCAATGAACCCTTCCCATATAATCCAATTATCCAATACCACCATTAATGCATATAAAAGCAAAATTAAAACCATTGAAAACCATAACTAACTATTTATCATCAAAACCCCCAAATCATATTTGAAAGCCAAAACCATATAGTAGTAAAACCATAAAAACATTCATATAAACCATGCCTTTAAGTAAAATTACCAATGAGGGAAGAGACTCATGCCTTAAACTGGGATGATGACGGAAAGAAAAATACCAAGACATGCCCCAAATTAATCCCTTAGTTGAAACCCTAGCTTCTCTTGCCCAAAAGCTCTTAAGAGAATTATGGAGTGTTTAGGAAAAGTTTATAAGTATAAATGAATATAATTTTAGGGTAAATAACCTCCCAATTAGGTTAGAAGTCGTGGGCCTTATTAGGATAAATAGGGAAATATCCAAAATACCCCCACTTAAGTTACACAAAATCCCATCACAGGTATATGACTGGCCCTCATGACTTGTACCCCCTAATACAATTGGTATGAACCACTCATATCTAAGACTCAATCCTTGGATCAAAAACTATCTAGTATATGACTCATCTAACCAGGTTGTAACCATAGCAAACGATCCATATCTATGACCTGCATCCCTGGCAGAATAAAATACATAGGGAATTGAACACTGTTTACAATACGAGTCCCTGGTACGATTCATACCCTGGATTACAGCTTATGGTGATCCACTCATACTCAAATCCAGCCTGAGTAAACTAGTATACGAGTAAGTTAAGGAACCAAATGATATGTAACCATCCATACGACTCGTACCCCTAAGTAGTATCCATTCCAGTAACCAAAATTCATACCACCAACCAAAATTGGGCAGTATACGAATAGACCATACAACACATACCCTAACATATGGCTTATATCCATGAGTCATATTAGGTCCAGAGATCTATAAAACCCCTTTTTAGCTAAGTTCCATCCATGGAAAGTCTAAGCATTAGCTTCTAGAATGATCTAAATTATTTTTCATGTAGAATTTATAATATTTTAACCTTTCATTATGTAGATGACTGAATTAGCTTTCCAATGATATAAGATTCATCCAAAACGGACCCTCGGTGAAGAAGTTATGAATAATTTAAAGTTCCAATCGTAAACATCATCATTTTGAGGTCTCGCACGTCGCGGAGAGGGTCAAATTGACAATCATCGAATTTTAGTGGGGCTCCGCGATGGTGGCGTATCATGGAGGCACCCAACTTCCCACTTGTCAAATTCCAGTGGACCACCGCGATTGTAGCGCATTGCAGTGGTACCCAAAATCGGGTTTTTAAGTGCGAATTTCCGGTTCCGTTCAGGAGTCATTAAGGGTAATTTTGACTTTTCCCTAGACTTTAAAAATGTCCAAACAAAGGATTTAGGGTATGTTTGAGAAACTTAACCCTATTTTCATTAAAATAACCAAGAATCCTCTCTAGGGTTTCAAACAAGAACTTTAAGAAACCCAAGATTCAACCATGGGTTTTCAAAATCGATTGAAGATTTGAAACCCCTAGATCATAGGCTTCAAGAAGCACCCGATAATTTTATAAATAGAGGTACGTGGGGTTATCCTAAATTTCATGGGCATGTTTTCAAAAAGGAACTTACGTAAGACTTTGAATTTATAAAAGTATATATATGTTTTTACAAATAGGGGTTTTCAATTGATACAAAAAACATGTTTTGATATATGATTTTGAAAGAAATATTGATATATCATAGGGTTATTTGTTTGAATGTATTTAGATGGTTGAATTGTAAACCCGTGACCTAAAATTTCAAAAGGATACGATATACACGAGTTGTGAATTTTCTAAATTCTCCATGATAATGTTTATACCCCATATTACACTTATGTTTAACCATTGAGAGCATGAGTTATGTAATTGATATGACATTACTCATAAATGATTTAACTTCTTGAATGATTGCATGTTGAGAATCGTGGTGTATGTGTTTAATGGTATGCAAGTCATACATATGTTCATGTTGCAAATGGTATGAAAAACTGGAAAGTTAATGTGATATTGATGACTTGCAAGTCGGGTTTGACGATACCCTATAGAGTATGACATGTGATTGATTAAAATGAGTTTAATGCATTAAATTTGTGAGATAGGTGGTTACCCAAAGAAAGCACGAGTCAAATGACTCTACTATAGAAATCGTGTATGCCGACTCAAAAACTTGGTACCCTACTGTGTGATCTTGTGTACCTGATATTATGTCATCCCAAATTAGGGTTGTAGTTAGGAGCCCTACTTTATGATTTTGTGCACTTCAATAATCGATTGGGTTGAGACACCCTGTTGTGTGATCTTGTATGTCTTTTCCTCACTTATACTCTAATCTCGGTGGCAACCAAGATTTGACAGTTAGTGTAAATGTGAAATTATGGGGTGTACCACCTAGGTCAAATGTGTTGCATTTTTGTTGAAAAATCATTATACTATGCCCAAGTATTTTTGAAATCATTTTGCAATAATGTTCTTTATATCAGCTCTTATTTATTTTACATAACAAAAATCTCTACTTTGTTTTAGATTACTCTGCGTACCAATACTTTGTATTGACCCGTTTCCCTCCCAGGATCGGAGGCACAGTCTAGGGATCCAAAAAATCAGTAGAATCTTCAGATAGTTTTATAGAGACAAATGGTGAGACTTCTATATTCTGGAAGGCCTGATGTCTGGCAGTTTATTTATCATTTAATAGTTTTGGGTCTACTAGGGGTCTTGTCCCAGTTTTCAAATAGTTGTTTGTTTTAGTCATGTAGTAGAGATTTCACAGACGGTTTTCAGATTTCGATAGATATTGTGGGACATTATTTCCCATTATTAATTTTATTGGATTCATGACGATGTTTCCATAGTATTGTGAATCTTTCGTATTTATTTTATCATATGAATTAAGTGCATGATTACCAGATAGATAGGGCTGTTTTGGGCCTTTATGGTTCAGAATGCTCGTAAAGTCCAGGGTCCCAGTTTGGGTCATGACAAACTTGGTATCAGAGCACGGTTCATGGTCTTGTTTATGGGTGTGTAGCACACCACACTTATAAGCAGGAGGCTAATAGGAGTTTAGGAAATGTTTCCCTTCCTTGTGATTTAGTTCGTGCTTTAAAGTCAAGTCTGTTCCTAATCACTGATCTTTTATCTTACAAAAATAATAGTCATGCCTCCTCATCGCAATACTAATCAGAGTGCTCAGAATGATGAAGTCCATCCTACTCATGGGATGAGGACACATAATAGAGCTCCCACTCCAGAACCTTTCCCTACTCTGGGAAACCTTCTAGTCCCAACCAGTCTACCTAGGGCTCCATGGACCAATGTTAATAGTCCCCTGACTACTCAAAGGGATATTTTGAATGCTGAATTCAGATAATCTATTCATATACTGACACAATTAGTGGCTAATCAGGCCTAATGATTAGAAGATATTGGGTCTTCACCTATTACATCTGAAGCAACTAGGGTGGGTCAGTTCATGAGAATGAACCCGCCTAAGTTTACTGGTACTAAAGTAGAAGAGAATCTGCAAGAGTTCATAAACGAAATAGAGAAGATTTTTAGAGTGATGCATGTGGATTAGGTGGAAGGTTTCGAGCTAGCAGCTTATCATCTAAAGTATGTAGTAAACCAATGGTATAATGAGTGGAAAGAGGTGAAGGGTGACAGTGTTGATCCCACAGTGTGGGACAAACTTGTGGAAGCCTTTCTTGACTGATTCTTTCCTTTGGAGATGAGGGAAGATAAAGCAGAGAAATTTATGAACCTTAAACAGGGTAAGAAAAGTGTTCAGTAGTATACTCTAAAGTTTAATCAGCTGGCCCAATATGCTCCAGAGATGACGAGTAGTATGAGGGCCCGAATGAGGAAGTTTGCTTCTGGCCTTTTAGATGATCTGGTGGTTGAGTGTCAAGGAGCTATGTTGAACAAGGATTTGGACTTTGCTAGGCTAACAGTTCATATGAAACAGGTAGAGGAGAAGAAAAAGAAGATTTCTTAATCTAGGGAGAAGGAAAAACTAACAAAAAGAACCAAATCCACTGACTAGGGTAACAGTCAGCCTCAAAGAAGTAAGTGAGGAAATAAATGGCAGAATGAGAAGAATTGGGGTAATGCACAGTCTGCTGCCAGCTCCCAGTGGCCAGACTATCAGCAGATAGACAATCTCAGGGTTTTTAGACTCACCATGGATCCAGAGCCCCAGCTACTCAGTCGCAGGTCAGTGTGGCCTAGTAGCGTCGTACTTATCTGTGGTGTGATACTTGCAGAAAGAATCACCTAGGGAAGTGTTATTTTAAGGGGAGAAATTATTATTCTAGTGGCAAGATGGGTCACCTTCATAGAGATTGCCCTTCTATTTGAGAAAATATGGGGGGAGGGAAGGGGTCTAAGTTCTAAGCCGCCTCTATGGCTCTTTCTGCTAAGGGTGCCCCTTCAGCTGCCGGGAGTGGTCGCAACCGGTTATACACTTTGACTAATCGCCAGGAGGAAGAAGCTTCACTATATGTTGTCACTAGTATGTTACGAATCTTTTCCCGTAATGTTTATGTATTGCTTGATGCTGGGTCTACCTTATATTATGTAACCCCTTATGTAGCTATCGGTTTTGGGTTTAAGCCCAAAGTTATTATAGAACCCTTCACTATTTCCACTCTTGTAGGTGATTCTGTTATTGCTAGAAGGGTGTATAGAAATTGTGTTATGTCTATTCTTAGCTGGGATACAGTAGCAGACCTTATAAAACTTGATATGGTAGACTTTGATGCTATCCTTGGGATGGAATAGATCCATTCATGTTATGCCACACTTGGTTGCAGAACCCAAAAGGTTACTTTTTCTTTCCCGAATAGTCACCAATTGAGTGGGCAGGAAATTCTGTGGCACCTAGAGGTCACTTTATCTCTTATCTTAGAGCCCGAAAGCTCAACTCCAATGGTTGTATGTACTATCTAATCTGAGTAAATATTCTAGGGTTGAAAGTCTTCCTCTTCAGTCAGTCCCTGTAGTGAATGAGTTTCGAGAAGTCTTTCCTGAAAATCTCCCAGGGATACCACCTGATAGGGAGATAGATTTTGGCATTGATGTATTGCCAGACACTCATCCTATTTCCATTCCGCCATATAGAATGGCTCCTGCGGAACTAAAAGAGTTAAAAGAACAGCTCGCAAACCTTCTATACATAGTCTTTATTCATCCTAGTGTTCCCCCATAGGTGCACCCTTACTTTTCGTGCAAAAAAAGGATGGGTCCTTAGTATGTTCATAGACTACCGCCAGTTGAATAAGGTCACTATTAAAAACAATTATCCTCTTCCTAGGATTGATAATATTTTTTACCAGCTTCAGGGTGCTAAGTATTTTTCAAAAATAGACCTTTGATCGGGCTAACATCAGTTGAAGGTTAGGGAGTCAGACATTCCCAAAATAGCCTTCTAAACCTAATATGGTCACTATGAGTTCTTAGTCATGTCCTTCAGGTTGACTAACGCCCCTGCAGCCTTCATGGATCTTACGAATAGGGTGTTCTATTAGTTTCTAGATTTGTTCGTCATAGTGTTCATTGATGATATTTGGATCTATTCCAAAAGTGAGGAAGACCATGCTAATCATCTCTGAATTATCCTTAAAACCCTTAAGGATCATCAGTTATATGCTAACTTCTTTAAATGTGAATTTTGGCTAAATGCTATTGCCTTCTTGGGGAATATTGTATCTTCTGATGGGATTAAAGTAGATCTCTAAAAAATTGAGGCAGTCAGAAAATGGGTCCCTTCGTATGTTCATAGACTATCACCAGTTGAATAAGGTTACTATTAAAAACAATTATCCTCTTCCTAGGATTGATAATCTTTTTTACCTGCTTCAAGATGCTAAGTATTTTTCAAAAATAGACCTTCATTCGGGCTAACATCAGTTGAAGGTTAGGGAGTCAGACATTCCTAAAATAGCCTTCTGAACCTGATAAGGTCACTATAAGTTCTTAGTTATGTCCTTCGGATTGACTAACGCCCCTGCAACCTTCATGGATCTTATGAATAGGGTGTTCCATTAGTTTCTAGATTTGTTCATCATAGTGTTCATTAACGATATTTTGATCTATTCCAAAAGTGAGGAAGACCATACCAATCACCTCTGAATTATCCTTAAGACCCTTAAGGATCATCAGTTATATGCTAAGTTCTCCAAATGTGAATTCTGGCTGAATGCTATTGCCTTCTTGGGGCATATTGTATCTAGTGATGGGATTAGAGTGGATCCTTGAAAAATTAAGGCAGTTAGAAAATGGCCCAGACCCACGATTCCAACCGATCTTTGGAGCTTCTTGGGTTTGGCGGGTAATTACAAAAGGTTCGTAGAGAGTTTTTCATCCATAGCTGCTCCGCTCACTAAATTGACTCAAAAAAAGGTGAAGTTTATGTGGTCTGACTTGTGTGAAAATAGTTTTGAGAAGTTGAAAGACAAGCTGACTACTGCTCTTATTTTGACTCTTCCTGAGGGTGTAGATGGTTTTGTGGTATACTGTGATACGTCCTGTGTGGGACTTGGTTGTGTATTGATGCAACATGGTAAGGTGGGAGCTTATGCATCTAGGCAGTTAAAGGTGCATGAGCAAAATTACCCCACTCATGACTTGGAGTTAGCAGCCGTGGTGTTTGAACTTAGGATCTGGAGGCATTATCTCTATGGAGTGCATGTTGATATTTATACTGACCACAAAAGTTTGCAGTATATTTTTTTGCAGAAAGAATTGAACCTTAGGCAGAGGCGTTGGATGGAGATTTTGAAAGACTATGATATGATCCTGCATTACCATTCGGCAAGGCAAATATTGTATTCGATGCTCTCAACAAGTTGTCTATAGGCAGGTTTTCTCATGTTGAAGCACGGAAGAGAGAGATGGTAAAGGATATTCACTGCCTTGTAAATCTGGGAGTGCGACTCTTAGATTCTGAAGATAGAGGAGTGATTGTTCATGAGATAGCTAAGTCATCCCTTTGTGCTAAAGTTAAAGAGAAGCAAGTTGAAGATCCCATCTTGATGCAAATCAATAAAGATGTGGGTCAACAAAAGGTAATGTTGTTTGAAATTAGCGGTGATGGTATTCTGAGATATCAGGGTAGGTTGTGCGTCCCTAATATTGATGGACTGCGGGAAATAATCCTTGATGAAGCACACACTTCGTGGTATGTTGGTCACCCGAGCTCTACTACAATGTACCATAATCTAAAAACTTTGTGTTAGTGGAATAACATGAAATGTGATGTAGCTGATTTTGTTTCCAAGTGTTTGAACTGTCAGCAAGTGAAGGTAGAACATTTGAGGCTAGGAGGTACTTCCCAAGAGATAGCTCTGCCTTTATAGAAATGGGAGATGATAAATATGGACTTCAGTACAGGACTTCTGAAGTCTTAAAAGTAGTATGATTCTATATAGGTAATTGTAGATAGGCTGACCAAGTCAGCATACTTTTTTCCTGTCAGGACTAACTATTCAGGAGAGGATTATGCTAAGTTGTTCATCGTAAAAATAGTTCATTTACATGGGGCTCCTGTGTCCATTATATCTGACCGACGTACGCAGTTTTCTTCTCAGTTTTGGAGATCTTTTCAGAGAGGTTTAGGTACCCAAGTGAACCTAAGTACTATTTTTCACCCCAAAATGGATAGGCAAGCGGAACACACCATCAAGACCTTTGAGGATATGTTGAGGGCTTGTGTGATTGATTTTAAAGGTATTTGGGTGGATCACTTGCCATTGATACAGTTCGTGTTTAATAACAGTTTCCATTCAGAATTAAGATGGCACTATTTGAGGTATTGTATGGGAGAAGATGTAGGTCACCAATATGGTGGTAAGAAGTGGGTAAGATGCAGATGTTTGGGCCTGATCTTATTTATCAGGCAATGGAAGATGTGAAGCTTATTAGAGAATGGCTTAAGACAACTCAGAGTCATCAGAAATCCTACACCGGTGCTAGGATGAGAGAATTAGAGTTTGAGGTCGGAGATTGGATATTTCTGAAGGTTTCTCCTATAAAGGGAGTTCTGTGATTCAGAAAGAAAGGTAAATTGACTCCTCACTATATAGGACCATATTAGATTTTGAGGAGAATAGGTGGTGTTGCGTATGAGCTAGAATTGCCTGGAAGTTTGGGTTATGTCCATCTAGTATTTCACATATCCATGTTGAAGAAATATATTGGAGACCATTCTTTGGTGTTGCCTGTAGAAGAGATCAAGGTGACAGCCTCCTTATCAAATGAAGAGGAACCTATTGCAATCCTAGATCGTCAGGTTCAAAACTTGAGAAGTAAATAAATAGTTTCAATTAAGGTGTTGTGGAGAAATCAGAAGGTTGAAGAAGCCACTTGGGAATCAGAAGACGACATGAAAATAAGATACTCACACCTTTTTGACCCAGTAGATGGTGGATTTAAAGGTAATACCCTTACCTAAATTTTTCTATGCTTTATTATTCTTGGAATCGTGCTTGTCTGTGTTCCGCCTCATCATTCGGGGATGAATGATCCCAAGGAGGGGATATTGTAACACCCCGACGTCTTTTTAGCTAAGTTCCATCCATGTAAAGTCTAAGAATTAGCTTCTAGAATGACCTAAATTATTTTTCATGTGGAATTTCCTATATTTCAATCTTTCATTATGTAGATGACTAAATTAGCTTTCCAACAATATAAGATTCGTCCAAAACGGACCCTCGGTGAAGAAGTTATGAATAATTTAAAGTTCCAGTCGTAAACATCATCATTTTGGGGTCTAGCGCATCGCGAAGAGGGTCAAATTGACAATCGTCAAATTCCAGTGGGGATCCTCAATGGTGGCGCATTACGGAGGCACCCAATTTCACACTCGTCGAATTCCAGTTGACCACCAAAATTATGGCGCATCGCGGTGGTACCCGAAATCGGGCTTCTAAGTTCAAATTTCCAGTACCGTTCAGGAGTCATTAAGGGTAATTTTGACTTTTTCATAGCATTTAAAAACGTCCAAACAAAGGATTTAGGGTATGTTTGAGCAAATTAACCCTATATTCATTAAAATCATCAAGAATCCTCTCTAGGGTTTCAAACAAGAACTTCAAGAAACCCAAGATTCAACCGTGGGTTTTCAAAATCGATTGAAGATTCAAAATCCCCAGATCATAGGCTTCAAGAAGCACCCGCTAATTTTGTAAATAGAGGTACGTGGGGTTATCCTAAAGTTTATGGGCATGTTTTCAAAAAGGAACTTACGTAAGACTTTAAATTTATACAAGTATATATATGTTTTTACAAATGGGGGTTTTCAATTGATACAAATAACATGTTTTGATATATGATTTTGAAAGAAATATTGAGATATCATGGGGTTGTTTGTTTGAATGTATTTAGATGGTTGAATTGTGAACCCGTGACCTGAAATTTCGAAAGGGTACGATGTACATGAGTTGTGAATTTTCTAAATTCCCCATGATAATGTTTATACCCTATATTACACTTGAGTTGAACCATTGAGAGCATGAGTTTTGCAATTGATATGACATTACTCATAAATGATTTAACTTCTTGAATGATTGCATGTTGAGAACCATTGTGTATGTGTTTAATGGTGTGAAAGTCATACATATGTGCATATTGTAAATGGTATGAAAAGATGGAAAGTTGACATGATATTGATGACTTGCAAGTCGGGTATGACGATACCCTGCAGAGTATGACATATGATTGATTAAAATGAGTTTAATACATTGATTTTGTAAGATAGGTGATTACCCAAAGAAAGCACGAGTCCAATGACTCTACGCTGGAAACCGTGTTTGCCGACTTGAGAACATTGTACCCTGCTGTGTGATCTTGTGTACCTGATATTATATCATTACAAATTGGAACTGTAGTTAGGATCCCTGCTTTATGATCTTGTGCACTACCATAATCGATTGGGTCGAGACACCCTGCTGTGTGATCTTGTGTGTCTTTCCCTCACTTATACTCTAATCTCGGTGGCAACCGGGATTTGGCAATTGGTGTAAATGTGAAATTGTAGGGTGTACCACCTATCTCAAATATGTTGCATTTTTGTTTAAAAATCATCATACTATGCCCATGTATTTTCTAAATCATTTTGGAATAATGTGCTTTATATCAGCTCTCATTTATTTTATAAAAAAAAAAAATCTCTACTTTGTTTTGGATTACTCTGCATACCAGTACTTTGTATTGACCCCCTTCCCTTCTAGGTTTGGAGGCACAGTCTAGGGATCCAGAAAATCAATAGATTCTTTAGATAGTTTTGCAGAGACAAGTGGTGAGCTTTCTATATTCCTGAAGGCCTGATGTATGGCAGTTTACTTATCATTTAATAGTTTTGGGTCTACTGGGGGCCCTTACCCAGTTTTCAGATAGTTGTTTGTTTTAGTCATATAGTAGAGTTTTCGCAGACGGATTTCAGATGTTGATAGATGTTGTGGGACATTATTTCCCACTATTGATTTCATTGGACTCATGACCATGTTTCCGTAGTATTGTGAATCTTTTGCATTTCTTTTATCATATGAATTATGTGCATGATTACTAGATAGATAGGGGTGTTTCGGGCCTTCATGGTTTGGAATGCTCATCACGGCCAGGGTCCCAGTTCAGGTCGTGACAAGATCAAAATTTTAGGAAATTTTCTAAGGTACAGAAACTAGGGTGTTTCATCAGAGATAGATGAGAAGCCTTTTGCAAATTTCCTATAGTAACCGAACAACCCCAAAAAGATCTTAATGTTAGTCAAAGTCTTATAGGTCTGGGCCAATTTTTACAACCTCAATTTTCTGGGAATCCACCTTGATTCCCTCAAGAGAAACAACATGCTCGAAAAAATCTATAGAACTTAGCCATAATTCATACTTAGAGAACTTAGATTTCTAATCCTTGAGGGTCTGAAGTACAATCCAAAGGTGATTAGCATGCTCCTCCTTACGCCAAGAGTAAACCAGGATATAGTCAATAAATACAATCACAAACCTATCCAAATATTACTTAAACACCCTATTCATAAGATGTATAAAGGTTGTAGGAGAATTAGTTAAATGAAAAGACATAGCCAAAAATTCAAAATGACCAAATCGTGTCCTAAACAAAGTCTTGAGAATATAAGCTTCCCTAACCTTCTACTGATAACAACCTGAATAGAGATCTATCTTGGAGAAATACTTAGAACCCAGAGTTTATTAAAAAAGGTCATCTATTCTGGGATGATGGTACTTATTCTTCATGGTAACCTTATTCAATTATTGATAATCTATGTACATACAGAGAGAACCATATTTCTTACACTTGAAGAGTATGGGAGAACCCCAAGGAGAGACACTGGGATGAATTAAATCCCCTTTTAAAAATATATTTTAATTATTCTTTCAACTTCCACAACACTATATAAGCCATTTTATAGGGTGGAATAAGAATTTGGCTGAGTTTCCGGCAAAAAATCAATCCTAAGGTCTGCCTCCTTATTAGAAGGGATTTCAAAAAGATTTAAGAGAAAATATAAAAAAAATCCTTATATAGGCATATACTAGAGTGAGAAAATTTTGCCACTAGAATCATTGATCTTAACTAAATGCTATACGTAATATATGGAAATCATTTTATGAGCCTGAACTAAGAGATGAACTTCCTTTCAACACTACGATACTACCCTCCCATTCTAGAACTAGCTCGTTAGGAAAACATAAGGTAACTATTTTATTCCTATTATCAATAGAAGCATAAGAAGAATAAATCCAATCTATCCCTACAAGAATATGAAATCCACCATATCTAACTCTACTAGATCAACTACCATATCTCTGTGAAGAATAGCCACAGCACAACCCTTATAGACCTTATTAAAACTATGAAATCTCTAACGGGAGTGGAGACTATGAAGGGTTCAAGAATGGTTTCTGGACAAATCCCAAAACTCACAGCAACATAGGGAGGAAAAAAAGATAAGGTAGCACCAGGATCAAGTAATTCATATACATCATGATAGAAAACCTATAACATACCCGTAGCTATATCTAGAGAAACCTCTACAATCCTGGCAACTAGAAAAAGTATACATGTACTTAAGACCCCTGCCTATCCCTAAAGTAGCACCCATAGCTGCCAGGCCTAAAGAAATAGTAGCTTAGGCCTTATTCCCCTTTTAACTTCCTTAGTTGATGAATAGTCTTTATGGGATTGACCATGTAAAACACAATTGTAACACAAATCCTTAACTATATGAAATTTACCAAGATAAAGTTTACCATAAGTTCCAAAGAAGGGTCGGATAGAGACTATTAAGCCAACTGCCCTGAGACTGACAACCTTGTGCTTTAGTACCTTGGATAGACTGAAACCACTAATCATCACTAGGCCTTGTTGCAGGTGTGCTAGAAGAAGAATAATTATATCTTGACAACCTTCTCTTATAGAATGAGCTATTTCCTTTATCATCGTTATGCTGACTCATATCATGGTCAGATGATTTGGCTTTCTTATTTTGATGTTCTTCATCCTCTTAGCCATTGTTTCTCTTTCTCAACCCGTTGAGCATAAATTATTAGTTTAGAAATAACCTTGTCCCTATTCAACACCACTCTCTTACACTTCAATAACACATTAGGAGAAATTACAGACATAAATTTCCTTATATTAGCCCTCATGTCAAACACCAAGTAGGGAACATATCAAAACAATTGTGTAAATTTGAGTCTTTACTCCTTCACATTTATCTCCCCTCACTTCAAGTTCACAAATTTCTTTGCTTTAGTTTTTTCAACTCCTAAGGAAAGAAGTGATTAATAAAGGCCTCAGAAAAGTCTACCCAAATAACAGATAGAGCATCATCACCCCTTGCATTCTCCTATTAATCATACCACTGATAGGAAACACTCTTTAACTGATAGAAAGCAAGTTTAATCACCCTAATTTTTGTGGAATGTATCACATAGAGGATTTTTTTGAATCTTATTAATGAAATCATGAGAATCCTCCCTATACTTGGTCCCTAAAAACTCTAGCAAATTTCTTTTAGAGAAACTCACTAACCTTGGTAGATGGATCCCTTGAGTGAGAGCTGGAAAGACCTGAATAGATGGTTTGACATACCACAAGCTATGTAATCATCTAGATTGACTATCTAAACTAAACATTGGTGATATCACTCTATGATCATTAAGTAATGGTGGTTTTAGGACCTCTTACTAGATTAGCTAAAGTCGGTGTGACAAAAGCCTTATTACCAGTAGGCTAGACAAAAACATGAACCCCAGTACAGGTATGTATAACATGAGTTTAAAGTATAGATGTGGCATTGGCCCTACACAAAGTAGTAGCTGCAATAACTTACTGACTGGCAGTTCACCTTAGAGGCATGATTTGAAATGCCAAAAAATTAGGAGTTAGAAGATTTTCTTAAGTTTAAATCCATAGCACGAGCTAGAATAATAAACAAAGATAAATACTTCTTAATGACCCCTAGCTTCCCCTTTATAACTATGGCACGCTACACATATATAAAAAGGACTCTATTGGACACGACTTAATAACCATCCTAGAACACTTAAGCTTTATGATCTGATACCAATTTTGTCATAACCCAAGCCTAGGCCCTAGAAGTACAGACACCCAAAACTATTAAGTCCCAAGAGTACACTTAGCTTTCATCATGGGCATTCATTTCAAAGACGCAGAAGAAACATTCATAAAACAAAGAATTTGAGTCTGAATCTTTAAACCAATTTATGTAAACTGCAATAATAATTAAAATGAACTAAAAATATCTAACTGACATCACATAGGTATATAAAGCCTCTAAACATAAAATGATTGTCTAATCTTGGACAAGGCCTCGATAGTACCATAAACTAATATTCTCTAACATATAAATGTTATGCCTTATGGAGAATGAAGGATTCACCAAAGCTGAGACTGTTGTGAAGGCACCTACTATTTCATGGAACCACAAGAATATGCCTCGATACCTACATCACAAAAAGATGTAGTATCATAGATAGTGAATACATGGAATGTATTGGTATGTAGAACAAGAAAAGAGAACATAAAATGACACATGTAAAAAATATTGATCTAAATAGGAAAATAATGGAACTTTTGTTTCAATGAACCCTTTTACACTTTTTATAATTACTGTTGAACTAGCTGGTATCACCAACATCATATATATACAATATGGGGTATGTGGATCTGATTAATGCTTGATATACTAAGACCCAATCCATGCTTTCCACATGTACCGAGATCTAGTTATTTTATATACTACAGCCTGAAGCAAGTATACAACATTTATATATGAGGTTATCCATCATTAATGGGAAAAACATCTCTACGTTGGCAAAATATAGGTTTTGGGTGTTTGAGACTCTTTGCAATCACAGCTTCTCGATCAACCATCTAGTTCTATTAAGACCATATTAACCATGTTCATCATGTCAACCATTAATTTATAAAATTATAAAAGTTTTGTTTAACACTTCATTTTTATATAAAGGCATTTCATTATTGGTATGATCGTACCAAGACTTGTAATTAATCTATTCAAAGTTCATAGCAACATTATGGAGGTTATTAAGTGTTCTAATGTCTCGTAAGGTTATAATTCAAGATTAAAATCCCCAAATAAAATTCTTTAAATTCTTGTTCATACACAAATGGGTTAAAGGTTTGCAACAAAAAATAATTTCACTAATAAGTATAATCTTAACATAATCATCCTTTTTCCCAAACCTATGAATGAATTTTAAAACAATCGAAACAACCTAAAAGATAATTTAAACTTATAAAGTAGGAATTCTCACTTTTGAGTGCAAATTCAGTGAAAGGTTATAAAAGGAAGGCGTGAATGCATGGTTGGACGCACTAACACTCCCTAAGAGAAATAATTAAAAATATTTTGGTTCTGTTATCTAGGGTGATGGGGACATCATTGGTGTTGTCAGTCATTATATTGGTGCCACATGGATAACATAGAGGCTTTTCTCTAAAGTCATGTATAATAAGAAGTTACTGCTAAGACTTAAAGGTATGTTTTATAGAGTGATGTTTAGACCAACATTGTTATATAGGCAGAGTGTTGGCCTGTCAAATAATTCCATGTTCATATGATGCATGTCGCAAAATGATGATGTTGTGATGGATATGTAGGCATACTAGATATAATAGAATTAGGAATGATGCCATTCGAGATAAGGTAGGAATGACTCTGTGGTAGAAAAAATAAGGAAAGAAAGATTGAGATAGTTTATACATGTGACTAGGTAAGGTTCAGACTCCTTAGTGAGAAGGTATAAAAGGTTGGATATAGTGGGTACAAAAAGAGGTAGAGGTAGGTTGAAGAAGTATTAGGAAGAGTTGATTAGATAGGACATGGTGCATATTTAGGTTATCGAGGACCTGACCTTAGATAGGGGATATAGAGGATACGCATTAAAGTAAAAGGTTAGTTCGGTAGGAGTGTTGTCATGCATGAGTCATAGTATGGTAGGGTCTAGCCATAAATATTTGTCTTTGCTATTGTTTATTGTGTTTTTATTATCATACTATTTTATGGTTGATTATCATTTTATGGTAGATTCTGCATTGTTCTATGTTTCCATGTTATCTTTAATGTGTTCCCCTTCTTTGTACCTAGATTTACTACACATAAGTTAAGGGTCTTCTGGAAACAACTTCTCTACCTCCTCGAGGTAGCGGTAAGGTTTGCGTAAACTTAACCTTTTCTAAACCTCACTTGTGGGATTTTACTGAGAATGTTATTATTGTAACGCTAAACTACTACTTGATATATAAATTAGGTGTAAGAAATTGTTATTCTTGCAAACATAATAGATTTAGCATAGTTCTACACACCTTAGAGAGGAATTTATAGAGAACTCTTATAATTGGATCATAGCTCTTGAATCTTTCTTGAAACTCAAAGTGGGGAGTTGAGAAAAAGAAGAGGAGGGTTGTTGGGTGATGGAATACCAAAATAAATTAATGGGAAGAGGGATTTTTAATTGTGTGGAGGTAAGGTAAAAAGGTGGGATGAAATTGACCTTGAAATTACTTTGCACGATAATGAGAGCAGAAAATTAGATTCAAGGATTGCATACCATGGAGGACATTTTGCGTTACTAGCAGCATGCACTGCCCTACCTGTTTTCTTAGATAAATGTTCTATGCTCACTTTTGGCCTTGCTTTGCTGGTTCATTGCACATAAAAATGCTTTGAGATGCTAGCTTGCTCGCTTTACGACCTCATGGATGAGCACAGCTCAACACTTACCTTGAAAGTTCAAGTTGTTACAACATTATTTCATTGTATCATTTATTTGAATAACTATTCTAATTTAGATAGACAGTGTTATTATTGATATTGAACTACAAGAACTTTTCTGCATATAGGGTATTTTATTATTCTTCATTTGATATAATGTTCTAGTTAAGCTTAGTCATCTTATGATTCCTATTAAGTATAAATGGATTCTACTCACTCCTACTTTTCTGCATCCTTCTGATACAAATCCATGTAAGAGCAGACCTCTCAGTTAGAGTTTGTGCTTATAATACTTCTGAAGTTGTGGTGGGATGATACCTTCAGAGATCAACCCAACTTCGTCTATTGTTTATTTTTTTGTCTATTTTACTTTATCAAACACTCTTGTTTATTTAGTTTTGATAATCTGTTTTAGAGTCACTCGTGTATTCATGACATCTGCATCTTGAGGATACTTTTGGAATATTTTATTCAGATTCTTTTTGTTTACATATGTATTTGGGTTGATATGGATATTAATAGAGTTGTTCCTTTATTTACCATATTTTAAATGACTGGTGTTTTGTAGAAGTTTGACTTACATACCATTATGGATAGAGGTAGGTTCCACAACCCAAAGGATTTATGGTTCGTAACATACCTCTCTATGTTTTCACTTTTCAGGATGAGGTGTGATATGTAATGAGTGTAGACATATTGATACTCATATTGCATATAAATGCTCGAGGTGAAAAATTGTACTAAAAATCCCACATAGGGTCCACTTGCAAAACAAAAAATCAAAACCGACAACCGTCCCTCTAAGCTGAAGGATCATTTACCCTAAATATGGGTGGAATTTGAGCATAAATAGGCACCAAATCATTCCCAACAATATTTGAGATTCTAATAATTAAATCAAAGAATTAAACTAGAATTTAGACAAAATTTGAAGAAATAAAAATGAGGAAATAACAACAACGACGTCTCTAACTCACCCTCAACACCTAATTATTGATATCCTAAAATATCTAAGCTCCTAAGGTATTTACTAGTGTTTTTGGACCTGAAAAGTTACATAGAAGTCTAGGGAGCTAATCTTGAAAGACACCACCATGTTTTCTAGGCGACCCTTGGAACGCTAATGCAACATCGCCTATGCATCCTTGGCGTCGCTAGGGCGATGGAACCGGCAGGAAACCATGTCACTTAAGCAATCCTTGGCACGGTAAGGCAACACCGCCTAGGAGGACTTGGCGTTTTTAAAGCCACGGTACTTGTCACGGCCCGAAACTACCCTCTAGTCATAACACGATGGTTGGAACCACAAGTGATCCTAAGCTAACCTATGAACTAGCATACTGTTAAGCAACTTATTTATAATATATTAAATAATTGGTTCTGCTAAGCAGAAATATAATCATGCCAAAATATGGGATGAATTATAACACTGATACAATTTACAATCCGATAAAATTGAAGAGAGAACTGAAATTTACATGGCTGACTCTGACTGGCATCTATGAAGCCTTTACTTTACTAACTATAGATAGCTGGGACATGCCTCCATCTACCACTAATCAATACATATGGAAAATTAAAAATACAACACAGTACAGGAACTAAATCTGATTGGAGTCCCCAAAGTAGGAGAACTCATCACCTGCTGACCGGAAGCTGCAACTATCTGATTATGATGCATAGGCTATAATTGGTACCTAAATTATGAGACAATATAGCACATAAACATATACATGGATCAATACTTATAGAATATACTAAGTAAGTGGGGGTGAATGCAATAAGTAAAACTGATTATATATGAAATCTTAAAACAGGCATGCTAAGTGTAAGTAGACTCACCAAGAGACTGAAATAAACTAAAACCTGAAGTAGCTTAAATTATGAGTGAAAAACATAATCTGATAAGCTGGTGAATCACTACACTTAGTTTCTTAAAACTTTACTTTTAAAATATAAGTAAAACTAAAGCTGGAAGATAGTAAAACATGAATGTTGTATAAATATTGGGTCTGGAACTACGGGATGGGAACCAACATAACTCAAGGATTTGAATATGCAAATATACTGAGCATCAGTGTATGAAAACTGTGATATTTGAGAGTGCAAGACCAAGCATATACATATTTCTGAAATAATCTATAAACTAAAACACTAAAATTTAATAACTGGATAACTAATAATCTGTATGCTTTGGTCAAGAAAACCTGAACTGAATCTGTACTGAATACTGCACTGAGATGGTGGGAGATATTATCTAACCAACATAAACCATGTGAGCTATCATGAAGTCCAACGTCTGACCCACATTGAGGAGGGTTGTTCTATCCTTGCCATCAGAATAGAACCTGAACTATAGTGATCACTAAGTTGATGTCCCGAAGGATGAGGGTGTCATGCCTAACTGACATGGACCCCTCAAAATATACAGTGGCGGCATAGGCATGGAACTTAGGGACTGATACTAACGTCTCATGCCAAACTAACGAGGGAGATGGCATCCCTTCGTTTACTCAGTACTAAATCCTACTCCCAACTGAAAGACACTGAAATACTAACTGGTTCATGCATTGATAACTCATAACTGATAAGCTCAGGTTATGGTATTATGAAAATAACAGTGCAAACAGATTTTGGGGTAATTATTAATTTATAAACTAATACTGGAACTGAAACTGGACTGAGTTTAACTGAACATGATTTCATAACTGATAGTGCTCATTATGATCATAATAACTGATTAAATAAAAATAAATCGTGATTTAACTGAATCATACTTGAAAATCTAAAAATTATATAAAACAGGTAGGTATCGGGTGTTCATAACCCGCCAGCATTGAATGACCAAAAAGCACGATATTAACACTTTAAACTGTAGTATGGGAATCATGATTCAAAACCTAAAAGCATAGACACTTCATCAAACACATGAGAATTATGAACTTGAACATGAGAATATGGGAACTCAACATGATTACGTGGCTAAGATCATAACTTGAAATTATAACATGGAATTCACTTGAATAAAGCATGGGAAACTCAAATTCATAGCATGAGAAAATCAACAGAATAGGACATGGAAACTTGCAACTCAAAGTATAAATAGATTAATTCACTTGAAAATACTTGTAGACATGGCAAAGTTCATAATTTGATATTATAACATGAAATTCAATTACATACGTCATAGGAATCAAAACCTAAAGCATGAGATAACCTAACTTTTCACAAAAGCATCCCTGGACATGAATTTAGTCAAATTACTAAGGAAATCATGGTTTAGATTCATCTTGAACACATGATACTTCATAAGAAAAAGGAAAAGTTCATATCTGTAATTAAAGAAAATCTTTTTGGGCTCCATGGGTGAAAGGGGACCCATGGATGAACTCCCACATACCTTAATAGATGATTTCTTGAAGATTCTTGAGGTTTCTTGAACTTGGAATCTTGAATTCTTTATGTTCTTGAGAGAAAACCTTGAACTTTGTTCATGGGGGGAAAGGAAAGGGTTTTTATGTGAGTTACTTTGTGGAAGATGGGCACATAATGCCCTTTGGAGTGCTATAAATCATCTTTTGGATGTTTGGGGTTGAGGGGAAAGGACCCAAGTGCTCCTGGACACTTAAGAAGCTGAAATAGAGGGGGAATAAGCTCCATGTCGCACCCCAAATATCATTGAGAGAGCTCTGCATCGCACCCAAAATCGCATGAGAAACTGGCGCGCCATAGCCAAATCGCGGACCCTTATAGCCTCTCACAAAAAAGGCCATAACTTTTTGCTCGGGTGTCGGATTAAGGCAAAATTGGTATTATTGGAAATCTAACTCAATTATTTATCATTTGGTGGGTTTTGACATGAAAAATTCCATGTATATAAGAAGTTACACATGTTCAAAGTAGACCCTTGTAGAATCGAATACCAAAACTTGGCCGAATCAAAAGTTCTTAGCTCAACTCTGTTCTAAGTGATTTCTATGAACATTTTTCACCTCCTAAGCACTTCACACACTAGTATAAATATCATGACACATGAATTCAAAATTACATCATGGGATTATAGTCTACACATGTAAGAACGATGCTTCAAACTCTAGCCTAAAAATGCAGGGTGTTACAGTACTTCAAAAGTAGCCTCAATACTTAGGCGACCCTACACATGATATTATGACATTGCTTAGGCACCCTAGGTATGACTAACGCAGTGGTACCAGCAAATACTGCTCCAATAAACTTGGCTAAGTGCCAAGTTTTCGATCGGCCCCTCGAGCTTTGTTTGGAATCCCATGAACGTAAATGTACTATGACACCTTAGAAAATTTAATATTTTAGACTCAATGATGCCATTAAAATATCCATACAAGGTTATTTCGATTAAAATTGGCCCCTATGCTTTAAGAGTCATTTCAACTAAAATCCACCCAATACCTCAAAACAAGTTCGGAAGACTTGAGACCCAAACCAAGGGTCCCCTTAGCCTAAATCAATATTATAGAGCTTGTGGAACTATCAAAATTGGCATCTGAGCTCTTTTACCTGAAGTTTAGGCCATATGTACTTTTCTTAACTATGAAAACTCCAAAAGAGGGAATTGTCTCTAAAAATTAAATGAACTATCCGATGACTAACTGTCAATCCCAAAAAGTCATAAATGGCTTAAGGAAGCTTTGGGAAAGCTCTAAATATTGAAAAGGCATGGAAATTCAGGAAATGAATTGGAGGGTCATTATAATATCCACTACCAAAAGGAATTTTATCTGCAAAAGTAAAGGATCGAGAAGTACTTGAAGGCGCGAACAAGAGGGGTTATTGGCCCACATCTCACTCTAGATCTCCCAGGTAGCCTCCTCAACTAAACAATACTACCACTAAATCTTAACTACAAAAATATCTCTAGGACGCAAAAGTTTAACATCTCTGGCTATTATGAAAATTAGCTTCTCTACAAAGGTCAACCTCTCATCTTACTAAAGCAAATCCGAATAAATCATGCGTGACTCATCATGAATATAGTGCCACAATAAAGATACATGTAAAACTAGATGGACGACTGGAATGTCTGGGGGAAAGGACAACTCAAAAGCTATGTCTCCACCATTTGAAGCATCTCAAATGGCTCGATATACCTTGGGATGAGCTTTCCTCTCTTCCCAAACCTTATCATGTCCTTTATCTACAATACTTAAAGGAAAACTCAATCACCAATACTAAACTGTAAAGCATGTAGTTTACGATTGGTATAACACTTTACCTACTCTGAACTACTTGTAGCCTATCCTAAATTACCCAAATCCTCTCTAAAGGCTCACAAAGAAAGTTTGTACCATAGGGTCTAACCTCTAAAGTCTCAAACAAACCAATTGGAGATCAACATGTTGGACAATGTGTTAAATAGCACCATCTCAATACTCAAATAGTGCTATTATTATAAGCAAACTCCACTAAGGCTAAATGTTGCTCCCATTGACCTCCAAAGTCCATAGCACATCCTCAGAGCATATCCTTCAAAACCTGAATATTTTTCTTTGACTACTTATTGTATGGAGTAGGAAAGCTATGCTAAGGTCAATTTGAGTACCCAACTCCCCCTAAAAAATCCTCTAGAAGATGGAAAGGAACTAAGAGCCTCTATCTTAAATGATAGACATGGGTACTTGATGAAGGTAAACAACATCTCGAATATAGATACGATCTAATCTCTCAACACTAAAGGTAGTCTAAATATGGATGAAATAAGTTGATTTGGTCAACTAATATGTAATGACTCAAATACTATCAAAACTATGGGAAGAGTCGGGCAAACCACCGATGAAGTCTATAGTAATTTGTTCCCACTTTCACTCAAAAATGGGTAGCCTTTGAGTTAAACCACTAGGTCTAAGATGCTCATTGTTTACTTGATGACAACATAAACAACAAGATACAAAATCCGCCACATCTTTCTACATACCACTCATATATTAATGTTTTCTCAAATATCTATAGGTCCTTGTTATCCCAAGGCAAATAGAATAGCTAGAGCAATGAGCCTCTTATAGTATCAACTAAATCAAGCCTCCAACCCTCAGAACATAAATACAACTACTAAATCTCAAAATACCTGTAGAATCTAAGGTTTCCCTCCTAGCAGACCTAGCCTCAACACTAGCAAAAATCCTCCAGTGTTAAATATCAAGCCAAATTAGTATGTAGGCGAGAACTGAAGGCCCAAGGCCAATGTTGCTCTGAAACTGAAATGAAAGATAAAATACCCATACTCACTACCTTTCAGCTAAATACATCCTCCACCATATTTTCCTTGCTTGAATGGTATAAAATAAAGATATCATAGTCCTTTAATAATTCAATCCACCTTTGCTATCTCAAATTAATCTTCCTCTAAGTCATAATGTACTGAAGATTATGATAGTCAGTAAATGTCTTACAACAAACACCATACAAGTAATGCCTCTAAATATTATGTGTGAAAACTACCGCCGCCAACTTTGAGTCACAAGTGGGTAGTTGCTCTCATGCACCTTCAGCTGCCTCGATGCATAAGTAATAACTTAGACTTGCTAGATCTAACATACCATAAACCAACACCAGAAGTATCACAATACATGGTGAATCCCTCACCTTCAACTAGAATATTCAAAATAGAAGATAAAGTGATCAAGTCCTTAAGCTTCAAAAAGATTGCCTCACACTCACTAGACCACTGAAATGAAACCTTCTTCCTAGTCAATCTAGTCATAGGTGCTACAGTAGTAGAAAATCTCTTAATGAACTATCTGTAGTAGCCTTCAAAACTAATAAAACTACAAAGTTTGTTTGGATATGTAGGTATAACCCAATAATGAATAACCTTAATCTTCGCTAGATCCACCATAATCCTATCCGCAAACACTATGTATCCTAGGTATGTCACCAGATAGAACTCACACTTTGAGAATTTGGAAAAAGACTATGATATTTCAAAGTGTGTAGCACAGTACTCAAATACTGCTAGTTCTCTCCATACTCCTTGAACAAATAAGAATATCATAATGAAAACAATCACAAAGGAGTCCAAATAAGGACCAAAAATAAAATTCATCAAGTCCATGAATGTTGTTGAGGCATTGTTCAACCCAAAAGACATCACCAAGAAATCATAATGGCCATAACTATTCCTGAAAGTTGTCTTAGATATGTCCTCTACCCAAATCCTCAACTGATGATAATTGGGTCTCAAAAAATCTTAGAAAACACTAACGCACCCTAAAGCTGGTCATATAAATCATCAATACAAGGCATAGAATACTTATTCTTCACCATCACTTTATTCACCTTCTTGTAGTCAATACACATACGTATAGAATCATTTTTTAGTTTACAAATAAAATAGAAAACCCCTAAGGTGATATACTTGGCCTAATACATCCCTTACCCAGAAGATCTTAAAGTTGAGAACTTAGCTCCTTAAGCTTAGCATGAGCCATATGGTAAGGTGCCATAGAAATAGGTTGGGTGCTCTACTTAAGGCCAATTGTAAACTCAGTATCACACTTAGTAGAAAGGCCAGATAGGTTGGTAAGAAAGGCATCATGAAACTCACAAATAATAAAAACAGAATCAAGCAAGACTTTCCACACTATTATCATGAACTTTGGTAAGATGTGACTTACAACTACTTGCCATCAATCCTCTAGCCTGAGGATACTAAATAATCCCATCAGTATGCTGCTAAAAATACTCTACCACATAAATAGGAATATGCTAGGCATGGATAAAGTAATGGTCTGAGTATGCTAGGAATGGCTAAAGTAATGGTCTTGTAAAAACAATCTAAGACCATGTGGTAGGGGGGATAACCAGTCCATGCACAAAATCACATTAAAATCCACTATGTCTAGCATAATAAGATCAGCCTGGGTATCATAATCTTAAATGGTCATAATACATGATATATAAACTTGATCTACTACCAATAAATTACCCAAGAAAGTAGCTACACATAAAGGCACAGATAAGGCTCCTAGCACACATAAGGAAATATCTGGTTGAGAAAATACCTAAAGCATACATGTAATAACAATATACAAAGAATTTGTATCCAGACTACCAAGTATAATATATAAATGACCCCATCCACCTCAAAATTATGCACCGACTAACCACCTTTATACCTTCCTAAGCACCTCCTTTAGAACCCTGAGGACTACTCATTTGACATTGTAAAACACTTTTAGTTGGGGGCAGTACCGCCCTGATCGACTAAACACTCTGTGTTATAGGATCAATCATATTATGTTGGGGACACTCTCTGGTAAAATGACCAATGACCCTATAATCATAACATGCCTTCGAAACTCTATTTTATCTTGAAGGTTTGGTTGACCTAAAATAGCCACCTCATTCTATGAAGACCCTGATGGTGGTTCACCTTTCGGAAACTAGCCTAAAAACTCTAGGGTGCCTACCCTAAAAACTCTACTTTTAGACTATGAGTCATTGTGGTTCTTACTGTAATTACCCTACTAATATATCCTCCTAGAATTGCCCACTTGAGCCTCGTAATGCATCTCCTTCATAGTATGATCATAATAAAAAATATCCATAAAAGACCTACCACTAATAATTACACTCTGAGTGGCCTTGCAAAGAGAAAGTGTCAGCCCTCTAACAAAACATCAAATCTGCTCGTACTCAGTAGGTAAGATCATAGTGATATGTTGGACCAACTCATAAAACATCACCTTATACTCAAAAACTATCATGGAACCCAAGTCTAATCTGGTAAACTGATCCCTCAGATGTTTGCACATGCTGTGAGGTATATACTTCTCCAAGAAAATAGTAGAGAATTGAGTCCATGTCATAGAGGGAGATCCAGCTAGATTGGAATCCATATAACCTCTCCACTACTATCTAGCTACCCAACTAAACAAGAAGGAGGTAGAATCTACACCATGCAACTCTACTAGGCCTAAATTACAAAGCCCCCCTTTATAACTAGTCAAAAACTCAAATACATCCTCGCATGGGCCCCTATAAACCTTGGTAGAGTCATCTTAGAAATTAGCCCAACATATTTATCTCCTCAACATTTATAAATGGTTGAGCACTGTCGGTTGTGGAACTATCAATACTGAGGGAACCTCAACTTGTGAGTTGCAGCTGCATGTTGCGCTTTTCAATTGCTATAACTCTAGTCTATTAATCGAGTACCATTGATGGTGCACTACCTACCAATCCCAATATCTAAAGTAAGGCATCTCTAAGAATTGGAAAAATAAACCTTGGTGGGGCTTGTGTTTCCCCTTGACATACTAATAGCTAAGGTGCATGAACCTCTGGAGCTACCAATGGCTTGAGAGCACTAACAGGATTTAGAAAGGGCTCCTTATCCTGACCCCTAGCTGGTGCCATAGCTTTAGCCTGGCCTCGACCAATTGGTAGACCATGACCTCTAATGGATGCCTTGGCTACTGGCTTAGGGTTTCCATCCCCTACCATCATAGCTTGCATCCTAGACATTTGCAAAAGAGTAAAACAAATGAGAATTTAGAAACCAATATATACTCAAGGCATGAAATAAACAAAGAAATTGAGATTATTCTAAGAAAATCTTATAGCCTCCTAAAGATAGGATATGAATCTTACTTATCGATTAGCAAAACTTTAGTAGACACTTGCTTTATACCAACAATACCAGTGAACCTAGGATCTGATACTAAATCATGACCTAATTTCTTAGGACATGATGACACCTACTTTAACCTTTTAGTAGGTAAGCCAAGCCATACCTTGGAATAAAAAGTAATATGCTAGTTGACGAAAGATAAGATAGACCCATAATAGGGGTATTAAGTATTTATATATATAAATAAAGTAGTATGGAATAACAAGGAAAGGAGTTAAAGTACTAAAAGTATCCCATGACCTAGTAAGGTCGATATAAGAGCCACTAAATCAAAAGTAAGAGTACAAAAAGTAGCAAATATACAAATAGTCTTAGAATATGAAAAAGACTATCCAAAAGAAGCATAAGGAGAGAGGATTAGCTATGGCTCTAAAAGCATACCCTATCTTGGAAGTAGCAGTAAGACTGAAAGTGGCATTTGTGATGGTGGCTTATACTTAATCTGCATTTGAGAAAAGATGTATATGTGCAGTATAAGTAAAAAAACAATGGGTACTTAGTAGGCATCATAGGACGACTGAGCTAATTATAGTAAAAGCACAATAAAATGTAAGAATATTAACTAAAGTAAAAAAATAAGGGCATATATAGAAATAATACTCTTGATTGAACGATATGATGAATGTAGACAATTAGATAACTCAAAACTAAATAAGTGTAAGACCCCAAAATTTTGAAAATTTTATTTTAGACCCTCCCTAATGTTTAACAGTAATTTTTGACTTGAATGATGATTAGGGATGTAAATGGCACCACAACAGAGAGTTTTGCAATTTTTAGAAAGAATTCGGGGTCATTTTGAGATGTAAATGGGACTACTATGGAGAGTTTTGGAATTTAGTCCCACACCTCTTTTTGGTATGAAGATACCAATTTGGATATGCCTTAATGAAAAATCCATGGTTATTGGTTAATGATATGTTAAAAATGTTTTAATTGGGCTTAAATATAATTGTATAGCTTCACCAAGAAAGTGTAGTCCTAGAGGACCAACATTGGAAATCATGTTTGCCACGTTGGGGGTCTTATCCTGAAATATGGATAACCACTATATGCTTGCTTTGGGCAGAAGTACATAGTATTTTATTGGGAGATTTTTGTCTTGGTTACTTTAACCTATTTTTTGGTCCATGCAGCTAACATGGACTGGGACCCTTTCAACAGGAGAAGTCGGGACCCATATAGCTCATGGGTGCCTGAAGGTCGGTATAAGCTACATAGTTCAGGGCTAAATTTTAAATGGTCATGTCTCATGTTCCTTTTTCCCTAGCCCAAAATTTTATTATCTTAGTGGTTTTGTGCATATGATTTAAAATTAATTCTTTGGGAATTGCATATTTTATCAATTTTCATGGGTTGCATGCTAGTAATTGTTGTATTAATCATTCTCGGATGCTACATCATAGGTTTGGAGACTTCCCTTATGAACCTATGCAGCATTAGTTTGATCATTACTCTGTTGGACAACTGATGAGAAGTGGTGAGCCCTCCATCATATAAAAAGCCATATTACTTTTCTATCTATTTATATTATTGTCTCCCTTGGTTTTCTTCTGGCATAGTTGGGGTCATGTCCCAACTTAGTAAATGTTTTATAGTTAGAGGCTTATAGACATTTTGTGATGCCTTATCAGGAGTTTGACGACTTATCACAGATATTGTCAGCTCCTCTTCGTTTTTGACATTTGCTGCCTTAGGCTGATGGTGAATCCTGACGGCTTATCAAAACTGTGATGACATATCAGACAATGTCGTCACTTCTCCACCTCAGCTCCCATGTTATGTCTAAGGCTGACGGCGACTCTCACGGCTTATCACAAGGCTGACGGTTTATCACATGTCATCGTCACTTCTTCCAACTGAATCCCATTCTCTGTTTAAGGCAGGTGATGAAGCTGATAACTTATCAGAGTGCTGACGACTTATCAGGAATGTCGTCAGCCATACTTCTCTTCTATTTGCTTTAGATTTTAACTCTTTTACTTCCATGATTGTTGGTTCTCTTGCCTCTTGACTTCCACTACAAAATCAAAGATAAAACAATCAAAAATGACAAAAATTTCTTAAGACTTTGCAATTATTCTTACTTAAAAGCCTCAAATATGTTAGCATATGCTCACACATCAGCAAGCCAACCTGTAGTTCGGAATGGCTAGTAACGGACTACTCAATAACATAAGGAAAAAAATGTGGAATATATGAAATAAAGATTAATACATAGATGAATCCCAAAACCTGGTGGTATCAGTACAAGAGTTTCTAGACATAATAAGAATACAAGAGTGATATATCAAGGAGAAATACACTGATTCAAATTACCTCTGAATACATCTTTGAGGCTAGTCTAATTGGAGAGAGATAAGTAATACTTCGAACGCCAGGAGCTCACTCTAAGTCTGAATTAGAGCTACTCCGCACAATGCACACATCAACGGCAATAACCCGTACTATGATCCACAGGCTGCAGAGGTGTAGTATGAGTACAAAATGAATGGTACTCAGTAGGCAAACTACAAACTGAGCTCCAAAGATAAAGTAGATATATACAACATATAAACAGAATTGAAACTGCAACCAAGATTCCATAAATCATGTAATAAGTCTATGAGAATAACAAGGGACAACTATCCTATTCATGTCCAAAAATCTAACATAATAAGACTAAGGAAGTATCAAGGTAAACTATCCTATTCCAGCTACATTCAATATATGCCAATGTTATACCGTATATCCCAGGTCAATATACAAATAAAGAGCGAAAGAAAGATATATTGTAATATGCAAGGCGAAGGAATGACTATACAATATAAATAATAAAGGAGAGGATATCTGATAGTACCATGGCTTTATATAGCTAGATACATATAAATATATATATATATATATAATACATATAAATAGGATATCATCTCAAACATAACCTAGATCATCATCTTCTCATTTTAAGACCTTATTATAATACTATCATGATTTAAATACTTCATAATCTGGGATTCTAATCCACATGGCTAGACATGAAATACTCATGCATAATAATGCAATCATAAGATAGGAGAGGCCAAAGACATACCTCACCAGATCAATGACCAATCTGTCATAGCTAGCCATAAAAATGATCACACTAATGATAATAACAATATCAATAACAGTGTTAATAATAGACTACTCCAAATAACCAAATACCTATACGAGCATATGCATACCCTCACCACCCCAGACTCGGAAGGTTTAATCAACACACAACAACACAAGGCATATTCTTCACCCATGTTTATGCAATCATCCCATATCGGCTAATAGACATAGGTGCATACTGGTGACAGGTAGTGCACATGCAGGAATAAATGCAAGATACACAATCAATATCACAACTCATCATAAACATCATCATCATGACCATCATCATTGTAATAAACCTCCAGTCTTGTCGGGTATCAATGTATCATGATAGTATTATCATTCGGACTTGAACCAGGTATCAATATCATCACAATATCCTACGACCTTCCCGGGTATCAATATAATCTCAATAGTATTCTCCAGACTCAAACTGGGTATCAATATCATCATAATATCCTCCGGTCTTTTCGGGTATCAATATGTCATCACAATATCCTCCGATCTTGCCGGGTATCAATATGCCATCACAATATCTTCCGACCTTGTCGGGTATCAATTACTATAAACACATAAATATAGGCATATAATAGGTGTACCAATGCAAGTCGATATACTCATAATCATAATCATAATATCACAAAGATAACTATCTTATCATTATATTCTATCTGCTCATTAATAACTAGCCAAGACTCATTATTATACCGCTAGTTTACTAGTCATCACATGATTTATAGTTATCAATCTAGCTGATTCTTCACATAATCATTAATCATGGAATAGTAACTAACCATTAATCAATAATTAGCCAAACCTAACGTCTAGTCAAGGTTCACCATTAAACCATAATCACCATCTATTCACTATTCATCATTTGTCAACTAAACATCTTTTATTAACTAACACCAATCAATATCTAATACAGTTTAGCAACTAATCCTCATTATTAACTAGTCCTCGTTATTAGCTAGTTAGCATTAATAACTATGCATCATTATCACTAGCATCCCTTAACACCTAGCAATGTTGACCACATTATCCTCACTTAATAACTAATCAGCATTATAACTTGTTATCAATAGACACATATCACTACCATCAATAAACCCAACTTTATAGCCACATATCAACCCTAGTCGTTAGCTACCATATTACAAAGAAAGGCTCATTAACTAATGTATTTAGAATTCTAAGCATCAAGTACTATAGTCACCTAATAGATAACTAGATACCATGTAGCTTATACCATAATTAGGAAGAACAGTCATAAGATCACATTCGGCTAGAATTACATCAATAACCGATATAATAATCATGAATGTATCAAATCTATGCATTCCATAACCAGTATTCAATCAGTGAAATCATAAGTGTCATACCACATCTTTTTTCATCCTATACCGGAGAGATGTGTATACGCACACGCACACACACACACACACATATATATATATATTCATGAACTATAGTCGTATCCTCAACAAGGATAAACACTTCCCAGAATGTCCAATTGATATCATCTACGACCCTCAGCCCAATAATATGTTCAAAATAATCACAATATTATCATCACGACCTTCGGCCCATATACATATCCGAAACTCATCTTTATAATCATATTTATAAGCCGTAGCATATCTATAATCATCTCACATATAGGAGGAGTCTCACATCTATCAACAAGCATATCACCTCTATTAGACATCACCTATCTATAGGTTATACATCATGACCAAGAGGAAAATCATCTCTATAATCTCAATAATTATAACTAAGAGAAAAATAATCTCTAAGGGCCAAATATCATAACTAAGAGGAAAATGTATCTCTATCAGACAAATATCATAACTAAGACGAAAATGCATCTCTATGAGCCAAATATCATAACTACGAGGAAAATGCATCTCTATGGGCCAAATATCATAACTAAGAGAAAAATGCATCTATGGGTCAAATATCATAACTAAGAGGAAATAACATCTCTATGGTCTAAGTATCAAGTCTAAGGGGAAATAACATCTCTGTGGGCCAAGTATCAAGTCTAAGAGGAAATAATATCTCAATGGGCCCATTTTATCATATCATTTCTATAAGAAACAACATAGCTATAACTCATAAGTCACAATCTGAGGAACATCATTACAATTTATCAATTCACCAAGTAAATATCATAAATAAGGCTTATTAGTCTCAATTACGCCTACTATTCGCAACTAAGCCCTCAAGGGCTAACATAAATCTAGGCCTAAGTGGGCCGGACAATCCCACTTCTAAACCTCAATTTCCTTAATTAGGTACACTATACCCCAAACTAAGCTAAGATATCTAGTTCAACTTCTAGATGTCAAGTAAGCCATATACAAGCCTAAGATAGAAACTTCAACTAGAAATAAGGGCACTTAAGTCAACTCTATCCAAATTACCATTTCAAGAATACCATACTAGACCAATAAGATCAAATATACTAAGTATGCTTCAAACACTAAAACCACATCCATAATCTAGCAATGTATCAAATCCATGCTACAATTCAATCTAAACTAGAAGGAAGGATATAGGAGTCCATAAGATTATAAACATACTATCTTACGGGTCCAAGACCATCGTCTAATTTCCCAAAATATTAATAATCAAGGCTAATCTATCTTACTCATAATTAATCCTAACATTCATATCTACATGCAATACATATTATACATAATCTATGAAGGAAAGTGGACAGGAGCCTACCTTAAGGCTAAATCGCAAAATCACACTTCAAGCACCGCATGCTCGTCTTCACTTCACAATCCCAAAAATGTCATCACACTATCAAAAATATAATCTACTCATCAATACGAGTCTAACGATACCCATATTGCACTATTGTGCTTCGGGTCCAAAAATGACACCAAAAATCCCAAGTGGGTCCCACGTATGAAAATCGCATTTCCGAGGTCAATCCAATACTCATACATCACCAAGGAATCATAACCCTCAATTAATGGGTGAAAACAAACCAAATTTAGGGATAAATCAAGCCCTAATCTAAATTGGGATTTTGGATCAAGAAATAAGAAATTCACCAATAAAGTGATGAAATCTTACCTTAATTCGGATGATAATCATGATAAAAGATGTTTACCAAGCTCCCTAGACACCCACAAGACTCAATTTTGAGTTATTATACCCATTTAGGGTTTTATGCTCTCAAAGGTGAATGAAGAATCCCAAAATTTGCGACCTTGGGGTCTATTTATAGACCCTTTGGGCGAAGAGATGCGGTACCCTGTGACAGCAAAGTCAAAAACTTATTTTTGACCCTCGGAACTCATCCGGAACCCAAAATATATGATCCAACAGTGAAATTTGAGTGTAAAAAATAATTCAAATCCATTGGAATCATAAAAATTCCAAACAAGGTCGTTTTGGCAAAGAGTAGGGCCCACACATATAGTTTTGATTTTATAACTTTTCGACTAATAGGTCAAAATAAGCTCGGATACATTGAAACCCAAACCAAAGGTCTACCTATACTAAAATCGATATTTTGAATCTACTGGCACAATCAAAAATTGCATTCGAGATTGTTTCACTAAAGTTTTCATTCGATGGTCATTTGGAACCAGTGAAGACTTCAAAACAGAGAATTGACTCTAAAAATCAAATGAACTACCCGATAATCGAACCGTCGGTCCCAGAAAGTCATAAATGACTTAGGGCAGCTATGGAGAAGCTCAAATGGAAGAAATAACCATAAATATGGAAAATAACCTGAAGGGTCAATACAATATCCACTAGTAAAAGGACTTTCGTCCCCGAAAGTCAATGAATAGAAAGAATCTCGAAGGCTCGAAGGGATGACGTACTGGGCCCACATGTACTAAGATTGACTTTCCAGGTAACCTCCATGAGGAGAGAACACTTGCAAGAGATTTCAACACAGGTATCCCTTTTTCAACCTGTACCCTCACTTTACTTCCCAAACAACCAAAACTCAAGTTCAACCGCTAATTAGCCTCCAACTGAAATGAAAAAACTGATGTACACAAATCTGAACCATAACACGCTGATACCAAATCAAGTATATTACTTCCTTTCAAAAAAATCATCCAAAATTCCAAAAGAAAATTGAATCTCGAGGTCAAAACTGAAATAACCAATACGGGGCCATGGGCTATCATCTGAACACTTATTAATTATAATCCAACTGACATCGAGAAGACCGAATAGGCAATCATGAAGTAGGCTCTTCCAGCCTATAAATGAAATCTGAATAAAGGCAAGTCTAAAACAAATGTTGCACACAAGGTCAAGAACATCAAGCTGAAATCTCAATATCAAGGTTGAATCAGTCGGTCTTAAATATCTAAACTAAAACTAAGAACAGGAAAGCATTAAAGCTCCAAATCTATCATACATCCAAATCGCCATTCCATGATGTCAAATAAAAAAAACTAAGCCGATAAGGCTATATCAATGTCAACTATCCCAAACCAACTCTAGTATCCAAATCTGACATATCCAAGATAAATCATACCAAACCACAGTCAAGACATATCTAAAGAGCAAAATCACCACAGGGGTAACCACCGACTGAAAACACAAGCAACCAACTCTATATCAGCTGGAGGGCATGAAATATAGTCGCAAGATAGACACAAGCAAAAGGAGTATCCAATCTCCGCATTGATAACAAGGGTAAACCATCGAAAGGGAACTAACCCAACAAACATACGAGATGAATCCACAACATCTCTACATCAAAATTGAAACCATTATCAAACAAAGAAATAGCCACAAAAGAAGAACAAACCTCAAACTGGTCAATCTCACAAATGGCTATTTCTTAAAAAATAGCCAAGGCAAAAACCTTCGCAACACAGAAGGCAAGTCTAAGGATCTCAGACTCAATAATACGCAATGTAACTAAATTGCCAACTCTAGGGTCATAATAGAGCCACAAAAGGTTAACCTACCTTTTGATATCATAATACATCCCCAAATCAATCTAATACAGCTAACCAAGAGGGAATACAATCAACCTGGTCATGCTAGGGGAAAGAAATCATCAAATTGGGCTACATTTACTTAAGCCACCAAATAATAGCATAAGAAAATGAGAGTCTAACTGCATAACACTAGTCTATATAGCTATCCAACAAGAATCAATTATAAAGTAACAACATCAAGTGATAATATCAAGTAATATTAGTAACCTCATTCAGTGCTAGCAATAGCAACAACAATATCAAAATCAATATACATGATAGGCGATACCAAAATGAACATCAATATCATATACCACTCAAGGGCCACAAAAGGACTAATGTGCTAAGATAAATGGGACTCAAACCCAAACCACACCCATAGGGGAATAACATCAATATAGATCTACTCCATCCACTACTAAAATAAATAAACCACGAAGTAGTAACATAATCATTAACTCAATAACAAGGCACCTAATAATCAATATCAATTCATCAAGGCTTATTAATACCAGTGGGTATAAAAACCCCAATAGACATAATAAGAGATACAAGCAAGAAATAAAAGCACACCAATCGTGAAGATATCTGCAATCATATGACTGATGGGCATAGGGAAAGTAAATTTAAACAGGCCTAACTCGGATCGATCGACTAAATCATCAACTGAGGTGCCACACATACTATCTTTAATTGGAGATGCCAGAACATCACAAGGCTGATCTAAATAAGCTAAATAACTTAAACTCCTATGTTGAAGACACTCTCTATACTAGTAGTTGATCTCTCTATAGTCGTAAAAATTCTTGAAGCATCAATATAGCGGGGACACAAACTGAGCTCAAATAGCTGGACAATTAATGCTGAGAATAATCTCTAGAATTATGTCCATCCTTCCATAATCATAGCCTATATCAAGGACTCTAGGCTGGTGGGGAAATACATATTGACTACATCTGATCAACTATCTCATAGTCTAAAATACTAACTACGTAGAATCAATGGGCTACAAATAAAGCTGAACTCTACCGGAAGGATCCTTACTCCCGAATACGATACCAAAAGAACTATACTAATGGCATGGCCTCTTGACGCCACTTCCATAAGCCTCAATACCTATGCTCTCTATGGTCCTCTCATAATTGACAACCTGAGAGAAGAAAGACTCAGCGTCTATCAAGGGATCCGATGCCAAATAGAGTGGCAATGCTAAACCTCTAATAATTCCATGCACCATGCCTGGATCAGAAGGATATAACATAGGAATAAGTTTGGCCTACTCAAGAAATCCAATCTCATATTCAAACCCTGATAAAGAACCCTAATGAACACCAATTGATCCACTCTGGTCTAAGAACTGCTTGATCAATCGAATGTCATCCATGGCTGAGAGGAATCTATAGCATGACTCAAATTCCCAATGTTGAACCTCAAAGAAAAAAATAGTCACAAGCTCAACTGGAGCCTAAGCTGGACAAAAATCCTTTTTGGATGCCGCTGAAGATCTTTGATATCGATCTTTGACTCTCTAGTCTAATATTATGCTGAAACTCTAGAAACACGTGCTAAAGTCTCATTCGTATTTGTCGACAATGTCGCATAATCCTTCGGGGATATAATAGAGTCAAAAAATAAGTTCGAGGATCATAGAAATACAAAAACACGATAAGGAATCAAGAAGTGAATTTCCTAAAATGTCACTGTAGCCTCCCGGAGATAGGTTAAGAATGTCTCCACATCGATCTGCAGAACTCTACTTACACTTAGCTCTTGTACTAATACTGATGAAACCTAAGCTCTGATACCAATTTGTCACGACCCAACTTTTCAGGTCATGATGGTGCCTACCATAACCTACCAGTAGGCAAGCCAACCTGTAGTCCAAAATGAATAGTAACAAACTAATCAATAACATAAGGAAAAGAATATGGAATTTATAAAATAAAGATTAATACATAGATGAATCTCAAAACATGGTAGTATCAGTACAAGAGCTTCTAAACATAAAAAGAGTACAAAAGTAATATATCAAGGAGAAATACACTGATTTAACTTACCTCTGAATACAACTTTAAGGCTAGTCTAATACATAGGAAAGAGATAAGTAATACTCTGAATGTCAGGAGCTCACTCTAAGTCTCTGAATCAGGGATACTTTGCACAATGCACACATCAATGGAGATAACCTGTACTATGATCTACAGGCTGAAGAGGTGTAGTATGAGTACTAAAGGAATGGTACTCAGTAGGAAACTACCAACTGAGCTCCAAAGATGAAATAGATATATACAGTATATAAACAGAATTGAGACTACAACTAAGAGTCCAAAAATCACGTAATAATTCAATGAAAATAACAAGGGACAACTATCTTATTTATGTCCTAGAATCTAAAATAATAAGAATAAGAAAGTATCAAAGTGAACTATCCTATTCCAGCTACATTCAATATATGTCAATGATATATCCCAGGTCAATATACAAATAAAGAATGAAAGAAAGATATATTGTAATATACAAGGCGAAGGAACGACTATACAATATGAACAATGAAGGAAGGGATATTCGATAGTTCCATGACTTTATATAGCTAGATATATATATATATATATAATACATATAAATAGGAGATCATCTAAAACATAACCTAGATTATCATGTTATCATTTTAAGACCTCATTATAATACTATCATACTCAGGGATTATAATCCACATGGCTAGACATGAAATACAGATGCATAATAATGCAATCATAAGATAGGAGAGGCCAAAGACATACCTCAAATCCCTATGCCAGATCAATGACCAATCTGTCATAGCTAACCATAATAATGATCATAACAATGATAATAACAATATCAGTAATAGTGTTAATAACTAACTACTCCAGACAACCAAATACCAAGACGAGCCTATACGTACCCCCACTGCCCTAGACTTGAAAGGTTCAATCAATACGCAACAACATAAGGTATATTCTTCACCCATGTTTATGCAACCGTCCCATACTATTTAATAGACATAGGTACATACTGGTGATAGGCAATACACATATAGGAATGAATGCACAGGACACAAACAAATCACAACTCATCATAAATGTCATTATCATGACCATCATCATTGTAATGAACCTTTGGTTTTGCCGGGTATCAACGTATCATCATAATGTTATCATCCGAACTCGAATCGGTATCAATATCATCACAATATCTTCCGGCCTTATTGGGTATCAATATTATCTCAATAGTATTCTCCAGACATAAACTAGGTATCAATATCATCATAATATCCTTTGGTCTTTCTGGGTATCAATATGTCATCATAATATCCTCCGGTTTTGTCGGGTATCAATATACCATCACAATATCCTCCGGCCTTGTTGGGTATCAATATATCATCGTAACTACCAACATATAAATATAGGCATGTAATAGGTGTACCGACGCAAGACGACATACTCATAACCATAATCATAATATCGTAAAGATAACTATCTTATCATTATACTCTATTTTCTCATTATTAACTAGCTAAGACTTATTAATATACCACAAGTTTACTAGTCATCACATGATCTCTAGTAATTAATCTAGATGATTCTTCACATAATTATTAATCATGGAATAGTAGCTAATCATTAATCAATAATTAGCCAAACCTAACATCTAGTCAAGGTTCACCATCAAACCATAATCGCAATCTATTGACTATTCATCATTTATTAACTAAACATCTTTTATTAACTAACACCAATCAATATCTAATACTGTTTAGCACCTAATCCTCATTATTAACTAGTCCTCATTATTAGCCAGTCATCATCAGTAACTATGTATCATTATCACTATCATCCCTTAACACCTAGCTATATTGACCACATTATCCTCACTTAACAACTAATCGACATTATAATATGTCATCAATAGCCACATATCACTACCATCGATAAACCCAACTTTATAGCCACGTATCAACCCTAGTCGTTAGCTACCATATTACTAAGCAAGGCGCATTAACTAATGTATTTAGAATTCTAAGAATCAAGTACTATAGTCACCTAATAGACAACTAGTTACCACGTAGCTTATACCATGATTAGGAAGAACAGTCATAATATCATATTCAGCTAGAATCACATCAATAATCGATATAATAATCATGAATGTATCAAATCTATGCATGCCATAACCAGTACTCAATCAGTGAAATCATAAGAAACATACCATACCTTTCTTTATCCCATACTGGAGATATGTGTATATGCATGCACACACACATATATATATATTCATAAACTGTAGTCGTATCCTCAACAAGGATAAACACTTCCCAGTATGTCCAATTGATATCATCTATCGACCCTCATCCTAAAAATATGTCCAGAATAATCACAACATCATTATCACGACCTTTGTCCCATATACATATCCAAAACTCATCTCTATAATCATATTTATAAGTTGTAGCATATCTATAATCATCTCACATATAGGAGGCATCTCACATCTAGGAGGCATAATATCAACAATGATATCACCTCTATTAGACATCTCATATCTATAGGTTATACATTATGACCAAGATAAAAATCATTTCTATAAGCTCAATAATCATAATTAAGAGGAAAATAATCTCCATGGGCCAAATATCATAACTAAGAGAAAATGTATCTCTATGGGTCAAATATCATAACTAAGAGAAAAATGCATCTCTATGGGCCCAATATGATAACTAAGAGGAAAATGCATCTCCATGAGCCAAATATCATAATTAAGAAGAAATAACAACTCTATGGTCCAAGTATCAAGTCTAAGAGGAAATAACATCTCTATGGGCCAAGTATCAAGTCTAAGAGGAATAACATCTCTATGGGCCAATTTTATCACATAATTTCTATAAGAAACAACATATCTATAACTCATCATCATTACAATTTATCAATTCACCTAGTAAATCTTATAAATAAGGCTTATTAGTCTTAACTACGCCTACTATCCGCCCCTAAGCCCACAAGGGCTAACACAAATCTAGGCCTAAGTGGGCCGGATAATCCCACTTCTAAACCTCAATTTCCTTAATTAGGTACACTATGACCCAAACTAGGCTAAGATATCTAGTTCAACTTATAGATGTCAAGTAAGCCACATACAAGCCTAAGATAGGAACTTTAACTAGAAATAAGGGCACTTAAGTCAATTCTATCCAAATTACCATTTCATGAATACCACACTAGACCAATAAGATCAAATATACTAATCATTCCTCCAATACTAAAACCACTAACATAATCTAGAAATGTATTAAATCCATGCTACAATTCAATCTAAACTAGGGGGAAGGATATAGGAGTCCACAAGGTTATAAACATACTATCTTACGGGTCCAACACCATCATCTAATTTCCTAAAACATCAATAATCAAGTCTAATCTATATTACTCATAATCAATACTAACATTCATATCCACACGTAATACATATCATACATCATCTATGAAGGGAAGTGGACAGGAGCCTACCTCAAGGCTAAACCGCAAAATCATACTTCAAGCACCACATGCTCGTCTTCACTTCACAATCCCTAAAATGTCATCACACTATCAAAAATATAATCTACTCATCAATACAAGTCTAATGATACCCATATTGCACTATTGTGCTTCAAGTTTAAAAATGACACCAAAAACCTTAAGTGGGTCACACGTATGGAAATTATATTTTCGAGGTCAACCCAATGCTCATACATCACGAAGGAATCAAAACCCTCAATTAATGGGTGAAAACAAACCAAATTTAGGGATAAATCAAGCCCTAAGATAATTGGAATTTTGGGTCAAAAACTAAGAAATTCACCAATAAAGTGAAGAAATCTTACCTTAATCCGGATGATAATCATGATAAAAGATGTTTACCAATATCCCTAGATACCCACAAGACTCAATTTTGAGTTATTATACCCATTTAGGGTTTTAGGCTCTCAAAGGTGAATGAAGAATCCCATAATTTGCGACCTTGGGGTCTATTTATAGATCCCTTGGGCGAAGAGATGCGGTACTCTGTGACAGCAAAGTCAAATACTTATTTTTGACCCTCAAAACTCATCCAAAATCCAAAATATATGATCTAATAGTTAAATTTGAGTGTAAATATTGGAATCATAAAAACTTCCATACAAGGTCGTTTCGACAAAAAGTGGGGCCCACACATATAGTTCTAATTTTATAACTTTCTGACTAATTGGTCAAAATGAGCTCGGATGCATTGAAACCCAAACAAAAGGTCTACCTAGACTAAGATTGATATTTTATATCTGCTGGCACAGTTGAAATTTGTATCCGAGATAGTTTCACTGAATTTTTTGTCCTATGGTTATTTGGAACCAACGAATACTTCAAAATAGGGAATTGACTCTAAAAATTAAATGAACTGCCTGATAATCAAATCATTAGTCCCAAAAAGTCATAAATGACTTAGGGTAGCTATGGAGAAGCTCAAATGGCAGAAATAATCATAAATATGGAAAATGACTTAAAGGGTCATTACACCTCTTTGCCATTTTTGTGAGAAGTTTCATCGTGGGTATTATTAGGTGGAAAAAAAGTTGTGTTATAGATATGGTTAGACCGATCATATGCATCATAATTGCCCCTCAGTTAGGGTTTCTATTGGGTCTAATAAGGTTTTGATCACTACTTCATCAGCTTCTACAACGAAGAGTTTTACTTCAGGGATGGGGAATGGCCAAAACTACCTTTATACACTTTCCACTCATCAGTAATCCGTCATTCCCCGATGTCATCACTAGTATATTACAACTTTTCTGTCATGATGTTTACGTGTTACTTGATCTCAGTTTCGCCCTACTCTCTCCCTATGTGGCTGTACACTTTGGTTTTGGTCCTAAAATTATTTCTAACCTCTTTTTAGCTTCTACCCTGATGGTAAGTCTATTATTGCTAAAACAGTCTATAGGGGTTATGTAGTGTCCATCTTTCATAAAGAGTTGCTGGTAAATTTAATAGAGCTTGATATAGTGGATTTTGATGTAATCTTAGGGATGTATTGGCATCATTCGTTTTATGTTTCTTTGGATTGTAGGACTTGGAAGGTCACTTTTCATTTTCCTAATAAACCCATAATTGAATTGGAGGGGAGTTCCCTAGTACTAAAAGGAAAGTTTATCTCTTATCTTAGAGCCCAAAAGTTAATATCCAGGGGGTGTTTGTATCATATAGCTTAGGTCTAGAACTCTAACTCTAAAATTCCATCCCTGCAGTCTGTTTCCATGGTTAATGAAGTTCCTACAGTTTTCCTGATGACCTTCCTGAATTCCTCCCAATAAGGAAATAGACTTTGGGATTGATCTCTTACCAGATACCCATTGTATCTCCATTCCTCCTTATAGAATGGCTCCAATAGAGTTGAAAAAAATAAAGGATCTTTTTGATAAGGGTTTTATCTATCTTAGTATCTCTCCTTGGGGCACTCTTGTAATTTTTATGTGAAAAAGAGACAGGTCTCTCTATATGTGTATAGACTACCGTCAGTTAAATAAGGTCATAATAAAAATAGGTATCCTCTTCCTAGGATTAATGACCTTTTTGATCAGCTTCACGGGGCTAGGTATTTCTCTAAGATAGACCTTTGATCGAGCTACCATCAGTTAAATATTAGAGAGATGGATATTCCTAAAACTGTATTCTAAACCTAATATAGCTACTATGTGTTCTTAGTTATGTCATTTGGGTGGACTAATGCTCCGATTACTTTTATGGACCTTATAAATCGGGTGTTTTATACAGTTTCTAGAATTGTTCTTTATAGTTTTGATTGTTGACATCTTGGTGTCTACAAAAGTGAGGACGATCATGCAAATCCCCTTTAAATCGTGTTGCAAACCTTAAGGGACCAAAAATTGTATGCAAAATTTTCTAAATATGAATTTTGGCTAAGTGTTATGACTTTTCTTGTTGATGTTGTATACAGTGAAGGGATTAAGGTGGATCCTCAAAAGTTTAAGGTGATAAAGAAATGGCCTAGACCTACGAATCCAACCGATATTAAGAGCTTCTTGGGTTTGGCAAGTTATTATAGAAGTTTTTTGAAGAGTTTTTCATCTATCACCACTTCGCTTACAAGGTTGCCTTAGAAAAAGGTAATGTTTCTGTAGTTCAATGCTTGTGAGGGTATTTTTGTAAAATTAAAGAATAATTTGACTTCTGCTACTATTTTGACCATGCTCGAAGGCACTGAGGGGTTTGTTATATATTGTGATGCATCCCGTATGGGACTGGGTTGTATTTTGATGCAACACAGTAAGGTTATGGGTTATGCTTCTAAGCAGCTTAAGGTGCAAAAAAGGAATTATATCTCTCATGATCTAGAATTGGCAGTTGTGTTGTTTATGTTTAAAATTTGGTGCCATTATTTGTATGGAGTGCATATGGATATTTACTCAGACCATAAAAGTTTACAGTATATGTTCATTCAGAAGGAATTAAACCTTAGGCAGAGGTGGTGGCTCAAATTGCTTAAGGATTATGAAATGAGCCTGCACTACCACTAGGTAAAGCTAATGTTATTGTTAATGCTCCTAGTAGGTTATCCATGGGGAGTTTGTCTCATGTTGTAGAGGAGAAGAGAGGTTTGGTAAAGGATATTCACTTATCAGCCAATTTGGGAGACACTCTTTTGGACTCCAAAGATGGGGGTATTATCATTCAGGAAGTGACTAAATCATCTTTCGCGACTGAATTCAAAGAGAAGAAGGTTTTGGATTCTATACTTATGCAAATTAAGAATGATATGGGTCAGCAGAAGGTTATGACTGTTGAAATTAGGGGAGATATCACCCTAAGATATCAAAGAAGGTTATATGTTCCTGATTTAGTGGGTTACAGGAAAGAATTTTGATGTAAGCCAAGTGTATGGTTTGTCAGCAAGTTAAGTTGGGCATTTGAGGCCAGGTGGCACTTCTTAAGAAATAGCTCTACCCTTGTGGAAGTGGGAAATGATTAATATGGATTTTGTTACTGGTCTTCTGCAGTCTCATAATCAACGTGATTCTATTTGGGTTAGTGCGGATAGAATGAACAAGTATACTCAATTCTTGTCTGTAAGGACAAATTATTGAGGAAACAATTATGCAAAATTATTCATTGAGGAGATAGTTCGATTGCATGGAGCCCCGGTGTCTATTATTTCTAATAGAGTTATGCAATTTTCTTCTAATTTTTAGTGTTCTTTTTAGAAGAGATTGGGTACTCAGGTGAACCTTAGTACCACTTTCCACCCTCAAATGAATGGGCAAGTAGAGCATACTATTCAGACTTCTAAGGATATGCTAAGGTCTTGTGTGATTGACTATAAAGGAAGTTGGGTTGACCCTCTACCGCTTATTAAGTTTATGTATAATAATAGCTATCATTCCAGCACTCGAATGACCCTGTTTAAGGCCCTTTAAGGTAGAAGGAGTAGGTCTTCCATTAGATGGTATAAGATGGGTGAGACAAGGTTATTTGGGCTTGATCTTATACACCAAGCAATGAAAAAGGTGAAGGTGGTTTGAGAAAGACTTAAAATCGCTCGAAGTCATCAAAAATATTATGTGTACGCAAGGCGAAGAGAGATAAAGTTTGAGTTTGATGATTATATGTTCTTGAAGGTTTCTCCTATGAAATAATTATGAGATTTGGGAAGAAAAGAAAGCTCAGCCCCCATACATTGGTCCATACTAAATTACTGTTGCTTATGAATTGGAATTACCAATGAGTTTGGCTTTGGTTCATCCCATTATTAATGTGTCCATGCTCAAAAAGTGAGTGGATTATCCTTCCGTGATGGTTCCCATTGAATATATTGGAGTTAAAAGATTTGTTTTCCTATGAAGAAATCCTAATTGAAATCTTGGATAGGCAAGTTCAAAAATTGAGGACTAAGAAAATAGATTCGATGAAGGTGCTTTGGAGAAATCAAAAGGTATAAGAGGATACATAGGAACTGGAAGAGTACATGAAATATAAGTACCCATTCTTATTTCAAAGATTGAATGAAATTGCCTAAGCTATGAATTCTACTTCTTCGCTTAACACTTTTCGAATTGGTTTGGATCGCTATATGTTCTCTCTTTTCATGCTAAGTGTGTCCTAAGCTCTTAATCAGGAAAGAATGTTCCACAGGGGTGGGGATAATTTATGACCCCAAAAATTTGAATGATTTTATTTTGGACCCTCTTTCATGTTTAACAGTAATTTTTGACATAAATCATGATTAAGGATGTAAATAGGACCACTAGGGAGAGTTTTAGAATTTTCAGAAAGCATTCGAGGTTATTTTGGGTCGTCAAACTAGTAAGGGTCCACGATAGTGGCATGCCATGCCCTGAGCACACCGTGATAAGGTCGTGGCATACCCTTGGTCCTCCGCAACAGTATCATGCCACACCCAAGGGTACATAATGCCCAATTTTTTTTTAGTTGAGGCGATGGTTTTTTGGTTCTTTGAACTATTAAAGGACTTTAAACACCCTCTAATCCCTATTAACCCATCAGTTATCACTTTTAGCATCACCCCCCCCCCTTTCAACGCTCAAAATAATTAAGCTTAGTGTTTCTCTAGAATTCAACTCACAAGGCCCCAATACGAGTTCTTCGCAAATTCATTCTACTTAAAAAGGAATGTTTGACACTCCCTTGTTCTTACTTATCTTTAAATTATGAAATTCACTTGATTTTATCATGCTTCAATGGTTGTGTAAACTAAGGTTGAGGAATTTGAGTCAAAATATTCTTGCATTGGTTTTTCTTGTTTTAATGGTTTCTCCATGGTTTAAATGTTGTGTTGTAACCTAAAATTATGTTTTATGGTAATGGTAGAATTTGGTAATATGGTTTCATGATCTTTATTTCCTTTTCATGATAAAAATATGAACCTCAACCCACTTCATTAATTTGGTGTTTGAAAGAGATTTTTATAGTCTTTAACCTATCTTTTGAAACATGGCATTGATAAATAGAAATAGTATAGTATTAATGGAAAAAGGGTACATTGGACTATTAGAGTTGGAATTTAGAGATTAAATGGTTTAATAAAGGGATTGACATAATTGGAATGACTTGCAAGTCTTTTTTGGTATGACGATACCAATTCGGATATGCCTTAATGAAAACTCTATGGTTATTAGTTAATGGTATGTGAAAATGTTGTAATTGGCCTTGAAGGGGATTGTATAGCTTCACCAAGAAAGTCTAGTTCTGGGTGGACCAACATTGGAAACTACGTTTGCCGATGTTGGGGAGTCTTGTCCTGAAATATGAATGACCATTGTGTGCTTATTTCACGCAGTAGTGCATAGTTATTTTATTTGGAATTTTTTGTCTTGGTGACTTTAACCTATTCTCCGGTCCATGCAGCTAAAATGGACTGGGGCCCTTCCGATATAGAGAGCCGGACCCATAAGCTACATAGTTTAGGACTAAATTTTAAATGGTCATGTCTCATGTTCCTTGCTCCCTACCCCTGAATTTTATTATCTCAGTGGTTTTATGCTTATGGTTTATAGTTGATTTTTGGTGAATTATATATTTTACCTTTTCCTTTGGTTGTATGTCAGTACTCATCATACTGACCATCCCTGAACTTTATATCGTTTGATGATATAGGCTTAGAGATCTTTTCTTGTGACCCTGTACAGCGTTAGGTGGATCGTTACTCTATTAGAAAGTTGGTGAGAAGTGGTGAGCCCTCCATCATCTAGAAGGCCATGTTACTTTTCAATCTATTTATATTATTGGTTCCCTTGGTTATCTTGTCGCATAGTCGGGGTCATGTCCTAACTTAGTAAATGTTTTATAGATAGAGGCTTGTAGACAGTATGGGGATTATTTTCTTTTGATTTGATATTTTAAACTTCATTTTATTACTTACTAAACTCTTTCCTTTTCATAGGTTGGCTTCTACAATTTCTTTATACTATTGTGATTATAATGTAAGGCTAAGGGGCCACCTCATGCCTTAGTTGGCCTGGGGTGACCATCACAAATAGGGCCCTGATCTGGGTCACGTCAATAAGTTTATCTATAACCTAACTAAGTCTCCATAAGACCAGAAGGTGCAAACAAGAAAAAAAATAATCCAACCGAGCCCCCATAAACCCGATAGATACAAACAAGGAAGGATTTATCTATAATAAAAACATAAAGTGAACCACAATCAAAAGGTACCTGGAACTTCTCCATGAACACAACTACCAAACTTGAACCGAATCTAAATAATATAATCATGATAGAAAATACCACAAATAAATTATACCTACTGGACTTGAACCAAAACTAAAGAATAGTGTCATAACAGAAAATATACTGCACATGAATCAAAATTATCGGACTTGAACCAAAACTAATGAATAAGACAAAAGAAAAAACAAACCAAGATTAATAAATTCTCTTAAGTCCAATGGTAGTAAAATCCAAGTCGAGTGATCAACTCTATAAACGATACAGTTTTACCCATTTAAGTCTAACAATACAGTTTTATGGGTCAATTATTGTTCTACCCTAGGTATCGAGGCTAACTGAAACTCATTACATAACTAAGTCATTCTAAGTCTCAAAGTTTAGCCTAAGGTGACTAATAAAGGCCTTAGGTCTATAAGGAGCTAATTTAGGCAATTGACCTAAAGAAAGGGGTGGTGGGGCCCACCACTAGTCTCAAAAATCCATACTAAAGCAAGCACCTACCTAAACCTAAACTAAAGCTTTACAATCCACTCCAAGGTACTACATACGTTCAAACTGGTAGTAAGGTATCTACACAAACAATATAAGGAAGGAACTAGATCGAATTCTACCCAAAAAGGCCCTAATCAGCTAACTTAATTGATAAGAGCTAAATCAACAACGGAGTCATAAATACCCACCCATATCTAGAATAATACTACACTAGTATCATAATAAATCCCTATATATAATGAAAGTAAGCCTAGCTGTAATGACCCGGGACTACCCCCTAGTCGTCACACGGTGCTTATTACCCCAAAGGACAATAAGCTAACCCATGAATAATATCTGATGTGAGCACTGAATAATAATACTGAAATAATTGCAGAATAATAGGTTGAAATGCCATAAGGTTCAAAATATCTATAATACCGATAATAAAAAATAACATCTGAATCTGAAATACTGTCTGAAAATCTAGTCTAAAAAAACTCTAACTGAAACTGTTTGAAAGTGCAGTTAATGGGACATTCTCCCAACTAACTCCATCAAATAACATATTTCTAAGCTAAAGTACTAAAATAAAAGCATACCCTCGATAGATAAGAACTCACTGCTAAGTCTGCTACTGTTGGCTGAATCTGACTAAGCGCGGTCAGGAACCTGAGCATCTGAACCTATGATATGAAACATCATAGCGCAAGAAACGAGTATACAATCAGTATGCGGGAATGTATTGGTATGTTAAATGAGGTAAGGAAGAATGCATGGGTTCATATGCATTAACAATAACTAACTGCATGATATGGAAGAGCTGGATAGCATACATGGAGGATCTATAACTACTGAACATATTATGCATACTATAACAGAGTATACTGAAACTAAATATGATAACTGATAACTAAATATACTGATAATCTGAGATCACTAATAATCTAAATTACTGATAACTCAGTGACTATATCTGACTGTCCTAATTCTATAGAATTGAACTGAGTTTTATTCTAAAGACTGAGAATGAAACTGTGGAAGGTAATCATCTAATCGACATGCCCCAACCTGAACTAATAGGGGTGCAATCTATAACCCCAATTGGAAAGATGTCAGTACCGTGCCACAGGTAAAGACAAGTTGAAGAGTAACCCTCAACTAGCAAGTTCCCTAAATGAGAACGGTGGTACCCTCTACTGGCTGGTAGAGCACCTCATCAACCCTCAACTGGAAGGTTTGATGTCTCAACCTACGTTGGTTACGTAGTTCTGGAATGCGAGGATTGCTTCTAAGGATACTGGTAGGTGAGACACCATCCTTGGGTTCACTCGGTGCTGAATCCTAATCCCAACTGAAAGACACTGAACTGAGTATACTGGACTGGACTGATACTAAGATTACTGAGTTTTCCTAAGTTCTATAACTGACTGAATTCTACTGAGTTTTGTAACGGACTGAGAGTTCTACTGATTATGACATGACTGATACTATTCTGTAACTGATACTGGCTCTAAATAAATAGCTAAATTATCAGGTATTAAATACCCCTAGGACTCGATAGCATGCAAAGTAAAGCAAAGCATCATCTTGAATAATATAACAATGTTCACTTGGTCAGAATTCATTCATAGAGATATTTCATCAAACACTTGTAATGTATTAACTTGTACATGGACAGGGAATACATGTTAGCATGTTATAATGGCATTATTTCATTCTCATAGACAATTTATCAAATACATAAGAATCATACTTGGTTCATCAAATCATAAACACTTAGGGTTAACGTGGCTATAATAATCAACTTGCAAATTGAAGGGTTTATCATGAATATCATGTAATTCAATACTTACTGGGATTAATTCTTGGAGCTTGTAAACTAAATCACGGATTAAAACTCAAACAACATCATGAATATGAATTTAATCTAATTCAAACATGGAAATCATAAATCATAACTCTTGCATTTTGAAAAAAGGATTCTTGGGCTCCGTGGAAGGTAAGGATCCATGGATTTTCACGAAATTTTTCCAATCTGGATCCCTGACACGACGTGGTGCTATCACGCTATGTCACTAGAAAATGACAATTGGGAAATTGCATGGTGGCGCAATGCAGTAGTATCGTGTTGCCACTTTGTTTGTGAACTAAAAGTGCACCGCAATGCGGTGGAATCGCGTTGGTACACTGGAAATTAATAATTATGAATTGGGTCTATGGCGCGACATACCAATATTATGGAGCAACACTGGAAATTGAAAATTTCTATTTTGACACACTCCGCGACGCGCTACTGGCCTGAATGACGATGTTTAACGATTGAAACTTAAAATTGCCATAACTTCTTACCCGGTTATCGGATTTAGGCAAATTTTATATCGTTGGAAATCTAATTGAATTTTCTATGCAATGGCAGGATCTAATTTGAAAATTACTGAGTATTTCAAAAATTTTATTTAGGATAACCCATGTACTAAGGGTTAATCTAGGCTAGGAAAATACAGGGTATTACAATATCTCCACCTTGGGAATATTTGTCCTCGAATGTGGCTAATTAGGCTAAAAAAGTACTAACAGACTGAGTTTACATACTGAACTAGACATACACAACTAAAACATGATTACGTGACTGGCCTGATAGACTAAACTTACATACTGTACATGCATATCTTATGTATGATTACATGGCTAAAATTGATTTATGAAATACATAACTGACTTGAGGATGATATGAGATGGTAAATGATACCAAGTTTGTAAAGATACTGATATGGGACTGATTAGGTTTAAAGAAGACTATGATGATGTACGAGACACTATCTAACTGAAGGACGACTGAATGACTTTGACACACTACTGAGGCCTGAGGAACACATGGCATAAACTAAACTTCACAGACCATTTAGAGTATAACATGAGTCATGAGAACTGAGCATACTGGAAAATATGAATATATGTGTCATGAACTGCATGACCTAAGTTTGGAATTTTTGAACTTATGGAACCCCATTCTTACTATAGAGTGAACTAGAACTCTTTATACTAGGAACTATAAGCATGCATGGTCTTTTACCATGTACTATACTGCCATCTCCCCCTTAGCTTAAAGTCATCATTCTATGTTTGTGGGTCACTAAGTCAATCACCCTACTATTGTTTTAGGGTTTAACCTTGGTATGGACTGCTATGTAAGAAATTACAGAAGATAGAGAAGCTCATAGATCTAATAAGGCATAAACATATAAGTGGGAGATTTGTAACTTACCACTGACCATATCAGGAGGACTTCCCTAATCCCATTGGGACTAAATTACATAAAATCTATTTAGGAGTTGCCCACTAGTGGCACTGGAAGTGGCACCTTATTAATTCGGGTGACCTGACTAAGCTGAAGGATGACTATACTGACCCTGAGAACCTGACTGAGGACAATCTCTGACTCTGTGACCTGGCATGCCACACCCGAAACAAACATCACTGCCAGCTCTGCACACACCCTTATGATTCTTACCATACACTCCAAAAAATAGATTAGTACAACCATTGTTTATGCTATCCTGGGTCATTGGTACACTGGATTAGGATGGAGCTGGGACTGAAGACTTTGGACGAAACTGGGAACATTTACCCCCATCTGACTTGGGTTGATTAAAATTAAAGCTACCTGTTCTAGCCCTCTTATTCTCTTTTTCTCCTTCTCCTTAAGTTTCTCCTCTTCAATCTGTTGAGCATGGACCATAAGCCTAGATATGTCCATATCTTTAATTAACATTGTTGTTCTACACTCCTTAACCACACTATCTAATACCCCAGATACGAACTTGCTCATTCTGGACCTATTGTCTGCTGCTACATGGGAAGCATACCTGGCTAACTAAGTAAACTTGAGGGAATACTCTTTTAAGCTCATACTACCTTGTTTGAGATTGATGAACTCTAACACTTTGGCTTCTCTCATCTCTAAGGGAAAGAATCTATCTAAAAAGGTAGTAGAAAACTCTTCCCATTTTATGGGATCTGCATCTAAACACCTGTATACCTTCCACTGCTTAAACCACGTATGGGCTACATCTTATAGCTGATAGGCGGCTAACTCAGTACTCTCACTGGAAGTCACTCCAATGATATTTGTGACTTTTTGAACCTGATCGAGGAAATCCTGTAGATTCTCTTCTGATTTAGATCACATAAAGTAAGGAGGATTCATTCGGGTAAAGTCCTGAATTCTGGTTACAGCCGTATTGGCCACTGGGTTGGCCCAAACAGCAGTTGGCTGTTCATTCTGGGCTATGACTGAATTGGCTAGAGTAGTGAATGCAGCTGTAAATTCTACATGAGAGACATATTCGTTCAGGGGATCTGCCTGAATGGGCTGAAGGGCTGACTGGTTTCTGATTCTTCTTTTATTAGTCTTTTTAGGAGGTATGTTCTGTAAATAAAAGGAAGAAGCTGATTAGACTGAGAGATTAACTTGAGCTCATGCTCACTCATACGACATAAATACTAAAAAAAGGGAAAATTTTCTAAAAACATCTCATAGTCTCTTGTCCATAACTATAGCGCGCTACACACCCATGCACAAGACTCTACGCGATATGGCTTTTCAGACTCCCTAGGACATTGTTGAACCTTGAACTCTGATACCAAGTTTGTAATGACCCGGGACTACCCCCTAGTCATCACACGGTGCGTACGACCCTAAAGGACCATAAGCTAACTCAAGAATGATATCTGCTATAAGGACTGAACAATAATACTGAAATAATTACAGAATAATAGGCTGAAATGCCATAATATTCAAAATTTCTATAATATAGATAATAAATAATAATATCTGAATCTGAAATATTATCTAAAAATCTAGTCTGAAAAATCTCTAATTGAAACTGTCTGAAAGTGGAGTTGATGGGACATTCCCCCAACTAACTCCATCTACTAACATACTGCTAAGCTGAAGTACTAAAATAAAAGCATATCCTCAATAGATGAGGACTCACTACTAAGTCTACTACTATTGGCTAAATCTGACTAAGCGCGGTCAGGAACCTGAGCATCCTAACCTATGATATAAAATATCATAGCGCAAAAAATGGGTATACGATCAGTACGTGGGAATGTGCTGGTATGCTAAATGAGGTAAGGTTGAATGCATGGGTTCATATACATTAATAATAACTAACTGCATGATATGCAAGAGTTGGATAGCATACATAGAGGATCTGTAACTACTAGACATACTGTGCATACTGTAACTGAGTATAGTGAAACTAAATCTGATAACTAATAACTAAATATACTGATAATCTGAGATCACTGATAATCTGAATTACTGATAACTGGGTGATTATATCTGACAGTCCTGATTCTGGAGAATTGAACTGAGTTTTATTCTAAAGACTGAGACTGAAATTGAAACTGTGGGGTAATCATCTAACCGACATGCCCCAACCTGAACTAATAGGGGTCCAATCTGTAACCCCAATTAGAAGGATATCAGTACTGTGCCGCGGGTAAAGACAAATTGAAGAGCAACCCTCTACTAGTAGGTTCCCTAAACGAGAACGGTGGTACCCTCTACTGGCAAGTAGAGCACCTCATCAACCCTCAACTAGTAGATTTGATGTCTCAACATACGCTGGCTATGTAGTTCTGGAATGCAAGGATTACTTCTAAGAATTACACCCTCGGCTGGCAGGTGAGCCCCCATTCCTGGGTTCACTCGATGCTGAATCCTACTCCCAACTGAAAGACATTGAACTGAGTATACTAAACTGGACTGGAATGATACTGAGATTACTAAGTTTTTCTAAGTTCTATAACTGATGAATTCTACTGAGTTCTGTAATGGACTGAGAGTATTACTAATCGTGATATGACTGATACAATTCTGTAACTGACACTGGCTCTAAATAAACAGCTAAATTGTCGTGTATTAAATACTCCCAGGACTCGATAGCATGAAAAGTAAAGTAAAGCATCATCTTGAATAGCATAACAATGTTCACTTAGTCATAATTCATTCATAGAGACATTTCATCAAACACTTGTAATGCATTAACTTGTACATGGATAAGGAATACATGTTAGCATGCTATAATGGCATTATTTCATTCTCATAGACAATTTATCAAACACATAAGAAGCATACTTGGTTCATCAAATCATAAACACTTAGGCTTAACGTGGCTACAACAATCAACTTGCAAATTGAAGGGTTTATCATGAATATCATGTAATTCAACACATACTAGGATCAATTCTTGGAACATGTAATCTAAATCATGGATAAAAACTCAAACAACATCTTGAACATGAATTCTATTTAATTCAAACACGAAATTCATAAATCATAACTATTGCATTTTGAAAAAGGATTATTAGGATCCATAAAAGGTAAGGATCCATGGATGAACATCTAACATACCTTAATTCGTGAGATTCTTGGAGTACTTGGAGAGATTCTTGGGATTGACCTTGATTATTGAAAGCTAGGGTTTGGTTTCTTGAGAGAGAACTACCTATTGATTTTGGGGAAAAGTGAATAATGAAGTATTTTACACATTTTTAGGACTTAAATCCCATATCTGGGCAGAATAAAATTATGGGAAAAGACTATTTTAACCTTGGGCGCAACTTTAATTATTTTCAAAATTTTCCCGATCTGGACCCCTGGCACGATGCAACGCTATAGTGCCATGTCATTAGGAAATTGCATGGTGGCGCGATGCGGTGGTATCGTGTTGCCACTTTGTTTGTGACCTAGAAGTGCACCGCGACGCGGTGGAATCGCGTTGGTATACTGGAAATTGACAATTGTGAACTGGATTTATGGCACGACGCGCCTATATCATGGAGCAATACTTGAAATTGACAATTGCTATTTTGACATACTCCGCAACATGCTACTGGCTTGAATGACAATGTTTAACGATTGAAACTTAAAATCGCCATAACTTCTTATCCGGTTGTCGGATTTAGGCGAATTTTATATCGTTGGAAAGTTAATTGAATTTCCTCCACAATAACGGGCTCTAATCTAAAAATTATTGAGTATTTCAAATATTTTAATTAGGATAACCCATGTACTGAGGGTTAATCTAAGTTAGAAAAATACGGGGTATTACACTAGCCTACCTGAATGCTGCCAAAAGCTCACCAAATTCTCTACTCCAGAGCTTTTCCCTTCTGAGAAGCCTCTGAATGCTGTCATTCTATCAAAATAATAATATATGATTTAATATGAGGGCATCATTACCCATATTGTATGTAAATATTCTAGGTAAAAAATCATACCAAAAATTCCCTGTGGGTTCCCACTTGTGCAATCCCAAAATTGCAGTTTATATCAGGTCCTCTATGATCAAGGATAATTACCCTAAACAATGGGTGGAATTCGAGCAAAAATATTTCTTAAGTCATCCTCAACAATATTTGTGTTTCCAAGAATTAAATCGGAGAATTAAATAACAATACGGAATTTACAAAAATAAAGATACAAAAATGACCACAATGACATCTCCAAGTCACCCCGAACACCCAATGATCGATCTCCTATAATATGTAAGCTCGTAAGGTATTTAATGGTTTTTTTAGACTTGATAAGTGATCTAAAAGTTGTGGGAGCTAAGGCTTTAAAGAGACAACCATGTGTTGAACCTAATTTTTGCCCTCCACAACTAAGTTTAATTCCAAATTTCTTCGATATTAAATAAAATTACAGTATTTATTTTATCCATATAAAAAAATTTCAAAGTGCTTATCTGGGTGATTTTGTCATTTTAAGTAACAATTATATATTTTGTATTCACATATACGAAATCATATAATTTTGTTATTTAAATAATTATTTTACAAAAAATTTGAATTTCATATAAAGCTTATCTTGAAAATTGATTCAAATGGTTAAAATCTTGATTTGAATATAATTTGTTCTCAATAATAATTTATTTGGAGGAATATTTTTTTGATTTTATTAAATCAAGAATCTCAGAATTAAATGAGGAATTATTCGTATCGAATTTCAATCTAATCTAGTCAATTTATTAAATTTAACCATAATTGAAATCAAATTGGCCACAATTGCAATGCAATTGACCAATTGATTTTCAATTTGGTTGGAAACTAAATAAAATTGGCTAATTCCTAAACTAATTGGGGTTATTTTTAAATAATAACCCCAAAATAACTTAATCTATCTATTTCCCTTTAAGAATTTACCCCAAAACAAGCCCAACGTCCAAAAAGCCGCCCTAGCCCACTCCATTTTAGCCGACCCAGCCCACACACCTATTCTTTCTTCTCTTACACAGCATACAAACATCAATAGTAATATTGACACCAAATAGCTTTCACGGCAACAACAGCTATAGCAACAGTGTTATCATCAACAACACCAACGCGTTCAATAACCAATGTCAAAATCGATCTCAACGCTGTAACACAACAACGTCAATTTCAACATCCAGCAAACAACCCGACAACAACAGCTGTTCATTTATTAATTTACCCTCCTGTTCAGCCATCCATGGCTAAAATCATAAAACTTTCATTCCCAGTTTGTGATTCACTGTATTGGGCAAAGAATTAATTTCCAACGTTTCTCTTCTTTGTCTTACTGTGGACCTCAAATTTTCAAGAAAACCAATTCCAAAATTTGAATTTGAAATGCATTCTTTTAAATTCGAAAATCCTAATTTCTGCCCCCTCTCCAATATCTCCTATAAATAGACGTTGAGAGATAAGGGAAAGAAGGAGGATTTTGGGAAAAAATTTAGAGGTTTTAGAGGCACATACTTCTTACCTCACGCGACCAAAATCCTCTAAGAACACTCTAAAAATCAAAATTCGACGTCCTCACATTGTAGTGGTGGAAACTTCGTTGTGATAAGCTCAAGGTTCTCGGTTCGCTGCTCACAATAAGGTAAACCCTCTCTTTTTTGTGTTTGTTTTGTGTTTTGTAAAATTTCTTGTTTGTTTAAGCTACAGTTTTTGGTCGTTCTTTTTCCTCACTGTTAATAGTATTTAGGTTCTTTTGTGGCATTCTGGACTATCATTGTGTTGTTGGTAATGTTGGATTTTAAGGTAGTGTGAAAATGAGACTAGCTGCTTGCATAAGTTGTTCAAGAGATTTGAACTTTGAGGAATCCTTTTGAGATTTTATTGTGTGCCAAGTACATTTTCTTGAAATGGCTTGAACAACTTCTTTACTAGATGTTGGTACCTGGCAGCGTTTAGAGGTGATTTTCAAATGATTTAGTATCACGTTGTGCTTGTTTGACTGTCGAAAATTGTCAAGGATGGTCACTTGAATGCTTTCTTGGATTAAGGATTCCCTGAGGATCTCTTGACTTACAAATAGCACATTTGTCAAGAAGGGGATGAAATTGCTCTCACTTTCTCTTTTTAAATAAGGCCGGAGGATGGAGGTGGATATCGAAATTAATCATCTTCTCCTCCATAAGCCCTTTAAAGTACTGCTTTCCTTCATACGTTTGGTCCCAACTTCTTCAACGGTTCATTTATTAGAACTCTCTTGGTTCATAATACCGAGTTGAACGTTTTGGATGGAAACACGAGTTTTGAGTTACCACTCATTAATTCTTCTCAAAAGATATAAAAAAGGAAATAAAAGTGAGTCTCTTTGTTCTTTAAATATTTATTTCGCTTAAAGCTATTTGCCTCACTTTGTTTGGTTGTTGGGATCGTTGTACAAAGTTGGTCGAGCCTCAAAATGATTTAGAGAAACCATTTTTTTCTAAAATGATTCCTCGATCCCGCTTATGGCTTGTTTTGAAATGTTGTAGCTGATGGTAAAATAGAGGTTTTCTTTGTGAATGTATGATTATTTGTCAAAACTTTCAAATCGGGAACTACTTTGCTTTCTGCTGCTTGTAGTAATGTTTGGAATAAATTTGATTTTGTTTGAAACATGATTTGTATCTCATGGTGAACAAAAGTGCATTAGTTTTGTTTTTTTTTCTTTCAGTTAATTCTCATCCTTATTGCGTACTTGTGTGGATACTAATCCTTAACCTTTTAGAACTCGTTTGAGTCCTTTTTGGACTCTTTCCTTGCATCCTCGTTTGGTCCAACCCAACATCGAGTCAAAGCCTAAAGGCAAAGTCTTAAAAGGACAGTATTTGCACCAATATACAGTAATATACATGTCAGAGAGGTTGATATACGTGTGATACTCTGCGAATATGGGGAAAGGAAGCTGATTATACAAGTGGAGGGCTAAGTTATGTGTACATGACTGAAATACGGTCATATATGCACTAGATATGCAGGAAAACGAGAGGTATATAGCTGTGATATACAACTGATATACCAGTTGTTGGAATGGATTCAAGAGTCCATAAGCTGGACAGTTTACTAACGGACCAGCAAAGGCCCAAATCTTAAAACTTTTGCTCATTTTTTTCTTGTATTTATTCATTATTCATGTTACTTGTAGTTAAGGGTGGGCGTTCGATCAGTTCGGTCTGATTATTTAATATCGGTTTGGTTTATCAGTTTTCATATTGATAAAAATAACATTTGTAACCAAAACGAAATAAATTCGGTTCGGTTCAGTTATTTCAGATTTTTATTTCGGTTTGAAATATTAAAGTAGTTAGCCTCTCTTTTTCATAACTGAGCATTTAAAATTGATGGGTTTTTTTAGAAAAATTATTTTTTTCAAACTTGTTTTAAATTCTCAAATATAAATAACTCAACATGGATGAAACGAAATGAAATAATCATAAGCTTAACATAATGCATAACGTCATTAATCATTACATATAATATAACCTTGCATAAATAGTCTACAAAACGACACAAAACTCATCTATTTCTCGTCGGCGGATAGCCACAACCTACAAACCCACAACCAGTAGAAGTGAAAACGATCAACGAAGGAACACCGCCTTGCCTTCAGTGGAACGGAGGAACAATCGTGAGTCGTGACTCGTCATCGCCGGTGTACGTGAGAAACGGCGTAAGGAATACCAAAATAAGGATTTAGGGTTGGCAATGGGCAATGGTTGCAGCGTATGTGAATTTGCTGTTAAATGTTAATTGTGAATGTGAATTACTAAATATATATATATATATATATATATATATATATATATATATATATATATATATTAGTTATTTATTTATTAAATTTTGGTGTTTTGGTTTAACTGAATTTTTTTTTTTAAAACCAACCGAAAAAATAAAATTTTAAAATTACAAATCGAATCCGATCCGAAAAATCGAAACCAAAATTAAATTTCGGTTTGATTTTTCGGTTTTTTCGTTTTAAACCAAAATATGCCCACCCCTACTTGTAGTTAATTCTAACTTTATTTAATTAATTTAAACGATCCCCTAAGGCGTCGCCATTTATATTTTATCTTGATTTTGTTCGTTGTCATTTTATTTTATCTTGATTTTCTTACTCTATTCGTATTTCTCACTTGATTTATCTTGTTTAAATAGATTAAATTGATTCCCTTGATTTTTCTTCCTAAATTAGTATTTTATAAATGAATTATTTTATTTCGAGATGGCATTTGTCTAGTTCATACGACTAATGACCTATTTGGGTTAAAATAATTTTTTTTCAAATTCAAGAAGCTAATTTTTTTCGTAACTCTAACTTTCCATAATTGATAAGATACCTTAAACATGATATTTCCTCAACATTTTCCAAAGATTGTTATCTATAACAAAATTGACCTTTTCATAATAATAATAAAAATAATTACGTAATTCCTTTTTTTTCATAAAAAAACACAAACTTATTTCTTTCTTAAACTAAATCCAAGTGTGCAACCTAGTTTAAATAGGTTTCTCTTTAATTCAAGTAGAATATTTCATAATTTTTTTCTTAGAAATAATTATGAATTAAGTAGAATTGTCTCAATTAGAATATTCCTTGATTTTTTCTCAAATTCTAAACTAATTAGAAATAATTATGAATTAAGTAAAATATTTATCACGTAGAATATTTTGTAATGTTTTCTCAAAAATTAATCATGAATTAAGCGGAATATTTCATAATTTTTTCTCAAAATTAATATTGGATTAAGTAGAACATGTTGTAACTTTTTTCTAATTCAAGTAGACTATCTCTCGTTTGAATAAACAAATGCCAATTTTAAATATGTAATATTTTTTTTAGAACACCCTTTTTGTAAAGTTAGACACCCTTTTTAAGTTAGTCAAATTATGTTTTAGTAAACCGTTTTAAATGGATGTTCCTAAGTGCCTTAAAACCTTTTCAGGGTGTTAATTGAACCCTTACTCAGTTTCTCTCATTTCAAAGGTTTATTTCTGTTTTTGAATCTTTGAAATTTCTCTAAGTTTTCTTGATGTTTTCTATAAAAATCAAGTGGCAACTATGTATATTTCTAAAAATTATTTCAAAAATTTCTTGAATATTTTTAAATCAGTTTAAAAGGGTCAAAACTATTTTTTTTAGATAGAATCCAGAAAAGAATAAAACAGAAATGGCGACTCTGCTGGGGATTTCGCTAGGTTCTAACCAAATATTTGAACTAACTTCTTGACTAACTATTCGGATTTGTAATATTTAAAATATTTGTTTGCTTGTATATTCAAATTTTCATAAAATTTAAACTGTTGCATTTCATGGCATACTTCCACATTCGAAATATATTAACTCTTTAGGATTTTGCGTTGTCGCAGCCCTAATTTATCAATTCTAAATGAAGTGTTGGAAATACAACAGTTTATTGATACGTTAGGCGTTTGATGGCTGTTCGTATTCTCAAACTCAAGTTGTCCACTTAAGAACCTGGTCAAAGCCCACTCTAGACACATAGGATAGAGCAAAACCAAAATCTTTTTTAGGCATGAGCCTAGGACGTCCCAATACCCGAGGGGATATTGGGCTCATTAGAAAATCTACCCTGCGTCTATTGACCACAAGTCAATCACAAAAGAATCATACTTATATGTTGAAGGAGTATATATTGATTAATCTAATCCATTATCCTTTAGGGTAGGAGGAAGGCTTACTTTTTTTGTTTCTGTGTAAGAATAGCTCAATCGGTCCCTTGCAGAAGATCCCAAATGTTTACTAAATAAACTGACCGTCTTAATATTTGGTAGACACATATCAGGCATAAAACATCGTATATGGCATGAGGTGGACCAAAAATAAGAGGGTAAAGGTCGACGAAGGATCATCTACACACTAGTGTTTTCTATTTTTATCCCCTGTGTGGGACCTTGTTCTTTTTCTCGTGTTATTTTCCCCTTTCCCCGATGATTGTATTCCTTTTGTGCAACTTTGTAGACTTTTATGCCCTTTTTTATATATCTATGGAGATTTAGGGGGATAATTGATTGGTTTTAAAAGATATATACTTCCTTCAAATTTGTTAGGCCAACCCTTGGCTCAAAAAGGTCACCCAATTAAGACGCGTTTATTATCCTATTGTTGTGTGATATAACTGGTTTATGTGGTATAACTGTTTTATGTCTTTATGTGTGTTGTTTGAATCAATGGTAAATTGATATACTCTTAAACAAAGTTTTAGAAACCCTCTAGGACAAAATATATGCCTAATATTCAATGTCCACCCAAAACATTCCAAGTCTCTAAGTCTCTCAGAAAGTCCTCAACCACTTTTGTTAACTTCTTTTACACGTATTTCTATTCTTTCATAAAAATCAATTATGGATTCAAGAACCACTCAATTAAAGAGACGAATAGTGAAGGAAATGCTAAAAGCAGAGATCAAGAGAGTGATTAGGAGGATCGATCAGGCTTACAAGAAAATTGCTAAAGTCAAACAATTGATCTCACAAGAAAAGAAAGTCTAAGCAAGCTCTACCATCAAATGTAAGAGAGGACCACTGGGCCAAGATCAAAGGGGAAGCTGTTTGGCCAACTAAGATCAGGTCGAGAAATAAAAAGATCATCCTCAGAGCTCAATTCAGAGGATACTCTCGGTGCCCCAAGATCATGACATGTTCAGCAGTTTATCAAATTCTAAGAGATATAGGAGTCCTCCACCCTGACCAAATGGAAGGATTTGGTTATTTTCCCAAAGATACTTATAAAATATGTCATTATCATCCAAATCAATCCGGCCATACCACTAATAAGTTCCTCACTCTAGAAGCCAAAATTTGTAACTTGGTCCACAGTGGTTAGATAAGTAATTTGTAGGGGCCACAAACCATTCTCTATTGCGATCATGTTAATTCAGGCATGCCTATCACTGATCACGTGCAAATTTACAAATATGACTTCACAAAGTTTGAAGATACCTACCATGAAATCTATTCAAAGCTTCTCTATGCCAAGATTTTGGAGCCAATGGAAAAAAAGCCTAACACGATGCCTAAGGCTTGGAAGAAATTCAAAAAGGCTTGTCATTACCATGGAGGAATTGGAGGGCATAACTTGGAGACTTACCATGATTTTAAAATATATTTGGAGAGCCTGGTGGATACATGAAGGGTCGAGTTGGAATTTCCTCCATACCATCCGTAGAAGATCAAGACATGAAAGAAGAAGAATGAAGTGGGAATGCCCGCACCTATCTAGGACTTAGTCATTAGTCTTGTACTTTCTATTGTCATTTTCCTTTCATGTTTTCCTGATGTGATAAACTCTAGTGAGATTTCTAATGAAATGAAGCTTTATCCGTTGCCTATTTGAACTACGTATGGCCTGATTTCTTCTTTATGAGATGTGTAGGCGGCCTTTTGGCCCGGCCTTTTTCCTTCAAAACTTTATTTCCTATTTTGTCTAGAAGAGTCATATGAATCCAAAGTCAACAGATGAAGACGTCCAAAGATTTAGACTGGACAAAGTTCTTGTTAAAGACCTACTTATCTAATATCAACGGATAAAGTCCTATCCATTAATTCCTTCCGAGTCGATACCCACCTATGGATTAATTTACCTAAGATGAAAAAAACTTCATGTGTTTACTTTATGTCGGATATCTTGCATTACTTACCACTAATGAGATCTAACATATTTTTTTTGAGTTGTTTTTACTTTAACAAGGGTAATCAAATAAGTAGAAATTGATCTGTGTTAACAAAAGTTGACTGAAGATCAATACATCCAAAGAAAATAAAAATTCCTTCCTTTATCATCCTTAGTTGCTGAAGAGGAAAGAATGGCTGGTAGTAGTGATGAAAAGGCTAAGAAATCACCTTTGCTCCACCAGTCATTTCCTATATCTGTAAAGTCTACAAACGATGGTCTTGAAGATGGAATAAGAAACTTGTTTGAAGAGTGTGATTCTATTATAAAATACTTCCCTGAGAAGATCAAAATCAAGAAAGATAAACCGCGGGAGAAGTTGTCAAACTAGACTTCCACCACAATCATGACTTTCCGACTGATGTGGTAGATGAAATGATAAAATATAACTTTTGCAAAATCGATGGTAGTCTGAATGAAGCCCGGGATCCATCCTTTCTATTTTTTTACCTTATTTTCACTTTTTATGCTTTTCAAAAGGCTCAAACCCACACTAGTGTGGATCATAGCCCATGTGTGCAATTTTCAGTAATAATAAATTAAAACATGCCAATGTCATGTCATGTCAAGATCTAAATGAACAAATCAAAGCAAATGTTAATGAATGGGAGGACTATAATGAAAAAATAAGGGCCCCAGACCAATTAACAAAGAACTAAAAGATTTTGAGGATAGATAAAAGCCCAACCTAGAGGAGACCGAGGTTGTTAATTTAGGTGATAACACCAAAGTCAAAGAAACCAAAATCGGTGTTCATCTTACATAAGCACAAGAAAAAACTCATCAAGTTGCTTAAAGAATACATTGATATATTTGCTTGGTCTTATGATGACATGCTAGGATTGAGTACGGATATCGTATCACATAAGTTGTCAATTGATACAGGGTTCAATCTTCTGAAGAAAAAGTTGCGAAAATTCAAGCCAGATCTGATTCTAAAAATCAATGAAGAAGTCACTAACAAAATTCAAGCCAATGTGGTTAAAGTCACGAAATATCCAACATGGCTAGCCAATATTGTTCCAATACCAAAGAAGGATGGAAAGGTTAGGATTTGTGTCAATTATCGAGACTTGAACAAAGTCGGTCCTAAAGATAACTTTCCATTAACCAATATCCACATTCTCATTGACAACTGTGTGAGGCATAAAATACAGTCATTCATGGATTGCTTTGCGGGGTACCATCAAATACTGATGGACGAAGAAGATGCAAAAAAAATGGTTTTGATCAATTTAATAGAAGCGTTAAAAGGTAAAAGACTTTCAAAGAAGCACAAGCAATCATTGTGCTTGGTTTGGTATGTACATAATATTTTTTGGGTGAGAGACATTAATAACAACATACCACTTAGTTTAATAAAGCTCTTCGAGGATTTTGAGGCATTTAACATCTATCCTTGGGGTTATTAAAGCTTCAAAATGACTATCAAAGATTTGGTGACTCCATTAACGCCAAAAATAGTCAACTTATATGGATTTTCATGGGCTTTCATGGTAAATATTTCTTTTATTATAATATGATTCATTTTTTTATTCAATAATGCATTTGATTTATTGGCGTTATTTTATAGGCTTAGGCATTTGAAGTCATTCCTTATTTGAAACAACAAATGAAATACCAGGAAGAAGTTTCCTATCCAAGAATCATAAAATGGTTGTCGGCCAAAAGTGATAAAAATGCAAAATTTCTTGATCTCTTCAACCCCCAAAAAGAAGTAGTAAGTCTAATTCTAATTAATTTTTTTTTAATTAAAGATTTTTTAAATGATTTAATCATCATTTTAATATATGTACTGATTTATTTTAGATTGTCCTTCTGTGGCTTGTTTCGACCAATCGAGAGTTGAAGATGCCATTTTTTCTTACTTTACGGTCTGTGCAAACTTTATCGAACCCTAAGGTCATAGATAGAATAAAAAAATTGTTTAGAGTAACAGCTATCACAAGAAAAATAATTCTGGAGGGTGGGCTTGTTGTTGTTGATGATGGTAGTGATAGTAGTAGTGGTAGTGGTGGTGGTGGTGGTGTTTGGGCTAATGATGCTCCTCTTACAATTTTTGAAACAACAAACCATTATAATTATGATCATACTGGTTATACAGATTTTTCCACTTTTAGTGAATGTTCTGCATGCAAATGCCATGACCACAAGGCAAAATATGATGTAGTGATTAATGTTATTAATGCATTAATTGCTTCTGTAAAGGAAATGACATCTAAGAGGAGAGACATTCTAGCAAAGAGGATTTTATATCCATACACTCTACTAGAGATCAAGGTGGCTAAGAGGAGAAGGAAAGAAATTTCCAAGGCATCATCAAGCATTGAAAAAAGTAAAATTACAACTCCATTGTCTATGTCTTGCACCTTTGATCAATGTACAAGGGCCACATGAGAGCAGCATGAGCTGAAGAAGGTGAATGTATATCATCTGTTCCAACAAACAAACTGACACATATCTGTTTCAACAGATGATACATCTGTTGAAAATTATCAAACAGATATATACATTTGTTGCAACTGTTGTCTAACCTGTTGCGTCAGATGTGTTATCTATTGTAATAGTTGTCTTACATGTTGCATCAAATGCATTATCTATTACAATATATGTCTATTTATTTCAGAAAATTAAACAGGTCTTGGTACTGTTTTAATTTGTACCAACAGATGAGTCATATGTTGCAATAGATGGGTTATTTGTTCAAAATTATCATACAGCTATCCCAATAGATAATCCATCTATTGCAATAGATAGATAATCTGTTATATATCTGTGATTAGTATTGATAATTCTGTCTTTACAGGTGGATGTCACAGTAGAAGCTACTGTTGAACAGCATATTATCACAGTTGATAATCCATCAACTGCTTCCAAGGAAAAAGAAAAAGTGGAGTTCACCAGTTCGGGAGAACGAAAGAATTACCCATTTGAAATATTCAACATCTCAGACAAGGCTCCAAAACACTAACAAAGTTGATCAACTTGATCAACGACTATTTAGAATGGATTGCCGATGGGCTGTTAAAGCATGATGCCAGCAGGTACAATAAATAATTTTTAAAGATATTGATTTATACAATTCTTGTTGTAAAAACATGACATTAACACATATAAATCATATAGAAAACAAAATGACGAACACTACAAAGTGAACGAATCTAGTCTTGGTTTTAATATGTTTGGCTTTGTTACTGTACATCCTAGAATAAAGGATTGGTTGTATTTGATGTCACAGCCTCAAACGTGTTGGAATGATGAGGTTTAAATTCCATACATATGACTGTTAATTAATACGTTATTTAATTGCATTTTTATATTAATTTTACTATCACGTAATCTAAAATATTTGATAATATGTGTAGCACATCGATGTCATTTTTTACTACCTCCGAAAGAAGGTCAAGTTGCAAACACAAGAACAGTATAGATACATGACAAGCAATTATTTGTACAAAGTTTACATCAATAATACCTATAATAGGTATAGTCAACAACAGTCAGAAGTTTCTCAAAATAAGGAATGCATAATCAACATCATCAAAGGTTTTAAAATTCTAGCTGGCTTACCTTCTCATTTGGCTGACGAAGTATACATTCCAATCAATTGTGGTGATGAAATCTACTGGGTGTTGGCTGTCGTCATTTTAAAAGAGAGGCGCATCCGATTTTATGACTCGATGTCGTGAAGGAGACGTTTTGGGCTGTCTTCTGAGATACAAAAGTTGGCCAAAATATTTTCTACTTACCTTGATAGGAGTGGCTTTTTGGACCCAAAGGTTCATACTGATTGGTTGACAATTGAAGCATACCGGGATAGAATGGGTAATCCATTTGAAGTAGAATATGTTGAAGAAATTGCTCAATAACCCATTGGTAACCTGTAAGTATCATGATTTATTTTCATTTCATAAATTTCACAACACTTACATGAATTGCAAGATATGGATTATCTATTTTTTTAAAATGCAGGAATTGCGGTATTTTTGTTGCCGCTTATGTCGAGTATTTGAGCGATGAATTACAAGTACCAAATGATAGACTTGATGTCGAATTACTCCGAAAAAGATATGCTTCTCTTTTATGGAAATACGGAGAAGCAAAAGTGCGGAAACCATGCGCAAGCGACATGAAAGATCCACGATGACCAAAGCCGAATTTCAGAGCACCGAATGAAGAACAACTTGTCCATATTGAGTAGATTTTTATAGCTTAAGTCTATCAAAGTAATAACCTTTCCTTAGGAATTGTTGGCATCAAAGGTTAAATTGTTGATTTATTTGTAGAGTAGATCATTTGTACTCATAATAATTTTTTTACATTTCATTTATTTGTTAAGTTATTTCATGTAATTTCTGAAGACTTCGATTTATTTTATGTTGTCTATGAATTTAATTTAATCCTTAGTTTTGAACTTATTAATTGAAATGGAATACTAGATTCAAATATCGCAATAGATAATACATTTATTGCAACAGACAACATATTTATTGAAAATTATCAAACAAATTTAGACATATATTGCAACATGTAGGTCATCTATTGGAAATTATCAAACAGGTCTTCCTACTGTTTTGATTTGTTCCAATAGATTACCTATCAGTTAATACAGATAGATAATATGTTGCGATAGATTTTATATCTATTGCGACAGATAGACAGAAATTTCTTCATAATGCAACAGATGACCAACCTATTGCAACAAATAATCAATCTATCACAACATATAGACTATATGTTACAACAGATAGACAATCTATTGCATTATAAAAAATTTAACTTTCATCAAACATAAAAAATTGTCACTACATGTAAAGTGAAGTGGCTTGAAATAAAAAATTATTACGGTGTTTGTCTTTGTAAAACCTTTTTTTATACATAGGCTCCAAGAATCTAGTTAATACCCCATAAGCCAAGACCTCTTGCATTTTTTTCACAACACTGTCACTCAGAGCGGAAAATTATGTGCCAGTCAACAAATATTTGATGTATGCAAGCATTCGAGAAAGTGAATAATGTTCAATGAGAAAGTGAGTTGTTCAACTGCTGGGAGCACTGCTTGAGTGTGCATCAACACGTTGACCTAAAACAAATATAGCGACCTTCCATGTACTATTTATGAATTCTGAAGAAATTATTCTGGAAGCCTTCTGAAGGCCTTTTACAATGCCACAACTCTGAAGAAAGTGTTCCTCATCAACGAGCTCACAAAATACCAAGAACTCTACACTAACCTCAAAGACGGCAATGACAAACTTGAAGACCAATTCAGCAAGCTGGAGGCAAGCTTGAAAATTATCGAGATTCATATACTATAGCAAGCCTCTGATCTTTTCCAAGATATGTTGAAAGCATGCTAAGGGGAGAAAACACAATCCATTATATCCATATTACTAAGGAAGTAATGATACTCAATTTGTCTTTCAATTTTTTTTTGTGGTACCAATCAGGTCAATAGTAGTGAACCTAATCAGAACCACGAACAACGAGGCATGGGATGCAATTTAATATTGCTACCTTCGCTTAGATTCCTTATTTTAAATTGAACAGATATATCCATTTGTTTCAACAGATTGTGAATATGTTGTAAATTATCAAAAAGATAGAATATATTTTGCAACAGATTACCCAACTGTTAGATTTATTCTAAAGCAGTTTTCTTTTTTTTTAAATACAATAAAGATAAAATGTTGTATTTAGATCCATTTTTTTAATTTACATATTCGAAAAAGTCACCAGTATTATTTAATTAAGGGATATAATTATTAAAAAAGAGGTGAATAGTCATGGCTTTTTTACTAACCCAGAATTCAATATTTTATAAATAGGTACCTCCTTACTCGTTCATTCTACTCCACTTCTACATATGGCTGCTTTAAATTTATACAAGGTAATTCATCTCGATTCCTTGTGGGAATTTAAAAGACAGATTCATGAACTCCGGAGGGAGTTGGGCAACTTCAAAGCAAGGCTGGGGAGAGGGTCCTGCTGCTGCCGGATGACGATTGGCTGGTTGACAATAATAATAATAATAATAATAATAATAATAATAATTAGGTTATGTTTATTCTTTTAGCATATGTATTTTCTTTTTTTATATTGGATCTATCTAAGGGTATTTTTTTTATTGTATATATTTGTATATAATGGATTCAAAAATCTATGTTTGGTCGAATTTGAATTTTTAATTCTAATTTAATATTTAATTCTCATTCTGTCTGTTTCTTATTCTCAATATGTTGACGGTTGGTGGTAGGGATTGAGTGTTTGTGGAAACGGATGGATCATATGTTGCAACAGATGATTAATCTGTTGCAACAAATGGATCATATGTTGCAATAGGTGGTTATTAATAAAAAAAAGAGTTATTGTTATTGAGAGGGTGAAAAGTCATGACTTTTTGATTATTTAATATGAAAAACAGTTCGTAAATAAATAATAAGGAAATAAATGATAAACACAATTAATAACCGTAAAATAATGGCTATTTAATTTTAATAATTGATCGTAAATTTTCACCATTTTTATTTTGAAATCTATTTTTTAATTTATTTATTTATTATATAATAAAAAAGTCACTACATTGGATTAATCAAGGTATATGATGATTGTTAAAAAATAAGGTGAACAATCGTGACATTTTATCTAACACAATCAAAATAGCTGATGATTCAAATTCCTCATCTGTTGCAACTGATGAATCAGCTGTTATAATAAATCGAAAAAGCTTCTCCAACAGATGGTCTATTTGTTGCAACAGATGGTATATCTGTTTCCATAGATAGGTTATCTGTTGCAACAGATATACAATCTGTTGCCACAACTCAATAAAAATGGTTATTATTTTATTAAAAGAAACGGTTACTGATAAAGTGAGAAGTCTGCAATTATTTAATTGAGAAAAAGTTTATTTAAATTTAAGAACTAATTAATAATAATAAGCTGAAAAGGCATGACTTATCACAATAATAAAAAACTCACCAGTTTGATTTAATTAAGTCATTTCTTTTCACAGAAAACAATAAGGAAATAAATGATAAATATAGTTTATAACCGTAAAAATGATAATTTAATTTGAATAACTGATGTTAATATTAAATAGGCGACTAGTAGTGACTTTTCACCATTTTTATTTTTAGATCTATTTTTTTAACCTATATAATAAAAATGTCACCAGTTTGGATTAATGAAAGTATATGATATGATGATTATTAAAAAAGATAGATTATATGTTACAACAGATTGATTATATGTTGCAACAAATAGATTATCTGATGCAATAGATGAAATATATGTTGTCACAGATGGGTTATCTGATGCAACTGAAATATAATATGCTGTCACAACTCAATAAAAATGGTTATTGAAAACGTGAGAAGTCTTCGATTATTTAATTGAGAAAAAGATTGTTTAAATTTAAGAACTAATTAATAATAATAAGCTGAAAAGTCATAACTTTTCACAGTAATCAAAAAGTCACCAATTTGAATGTAATTAATAAATAGAGGTGAACAGTCGCGCCTTTTAGTCTAACACAGTCAAATTCAATCCTCTATAAATAGGTCCCTCCTTACTCGTTCATTCTACTACACTCTATTTATTTGTTGTATCATGTCTTTCATATTACACCTTCAACCACTTTCTCTTCAAAGACTATATACCAGATACCTTCTCCCTGTCTCAAGTAAGTTTTTTCTTGCTTTTTATGTAAATATACCTAAATGGTAGTATACGTTGTATTACATTTGGAATCTTTTCTTCACTTGTGTTTTTACTTTTTTTTATCAATTCATGCGTGTTATAGATATGGTTGATCCTATTTGGGACGTTGATTTTATACAAGACGCCATGTGGGAACTTCAGAGGCGGGTTCATGACCTACAGTAGGAGTTGGGCGTCATGAGAGCAAGGATGCTCCGAGAGATTCGCAAGTTGAGGAGGGCCCTACTGTCGGTTGACGATTGGCCGACTGATAATTATAATAATAATTAATAATGATAATAATAATAATAATTAGGTTATATTAGATTTGTGGATTTAATAGGAGTGATAGGGTTAGGAATGAGACTATTCGGGAAAAAGTTGGAGTGGCTTCGGTGGATGACAAGATGCGGGAAGTTCAGTTGAGATGGCTCGGGCACGTGATGAGGAGGGGCATGGATGCCCCAGTTCGTAGGTATGAGAGGCTTTCGTTAGATGGTTTCAGGCGGGGTAGGAGTAGGCCAAAGCAATATTGGAGAGAGGTGATTAGACGTGACATGGAGCAGTTACAGCTTACTGAGGATATGACCCTAGATAGGAAGGTTTGGAGGATGCGAATTATGATAGAAGGCTAGTGCCTGTGGTGGGATCGTATTTAGTAGTTAGGAAAGCTTTGGGGTGGGGATGCCTTTGGTTCTTTAGTGTAGGATATTACTGTATGGGTGTCTTATTTTTGTTATTCCATCTTGCTTAATGTTTTATTATGAATTTGTGTATTATTCTTTGTCTTGAGCTAGGGGTCTATCGGAAACAGCCTTTCTACCTCTCCGGAGGTGGTGGTATGGACTGCGTACAATTTTATCCTCCTCAGACCCCACTGTGTGGGAATACACTAGGTTTATTGTTGTTATTGTTGTTTTTTCTTTTAGCTTGTGTATTTTTATTTTTATTTATATTCCAACTACCTACCTAATGTATTTTTTTTGTTTAATGAAAAATTTATGTTTCTGTCTATTTCTTCTTCTCAACAAATATGTCGACAATTGAACGTAAGGAACAATTTTAAGTCCAGTAGCAATAGCAAAAGTTTTCAAATAAATTACTCATTTGTTGCAACAGATACATAGTCTGTTGCAACAGAAAACTCACTTGATGCAACAGATAACTAGTCTGTTGCAACAAAAAACTCGCCTAATGCAACAGATAACTAGTCTGTTGCAACAGAAAACTCATTTGATATAACAGATAACTAGTCTGTTGCAATAGAAAACTCACCTGATGGAACAGATAACTAGTCTGTTGCAATAGAAAACTTGTCTGATGCAATAGATAACTAGTTTGTTGCAATAGATAACTCGTCTTTTGCAACAGATAACCCATCTATTCGATTCATGTTATGGGCACTATATAGAACCCGTTCATGAATCCAACATATGAGTCTTTCGATGCAACGATTACTCATTTATTGCAACAAATGAGTGATCTATCTAAACAGATGGCTTTTATGCTGGATTCATGAACGGGTTCTATCCATTGTTAAAAAACAGCAGTAGCAGTGTACCCAGGTGACAAATTCAACTAAAACTTATAATTTTACTTTCCAAAGTCACCCATGAAGTAATGCCAAAGTGATGTATGAAATAAAATTTGACCTAAAAAACTGTTCAAGTAGCAGCAGTAGCGGTAAAAACAACAACAATGATCAACAAGAAGAAGATGAAATGAATAATGAAGTAGAAGATGATGCTAATGAAGTTGAAGATGATGATAATAGAGCAGAAGATGATGAATAAAGCAGCAGCAACAATGAACAATAAAAATGTGAAGAGAGAGAAAACAACAACGAATGAGAAAAGAGAGAAACGTGTCTTTTTCTCCTCTGTTTCCTATTGTATTAACTAACATTTGGATCAAAGTGTAAATTTAAAAACTTGTGGGCTATTTTCAAACTTTTCTAACTTTCTTAATTCATAATAAAGTAATTGTCACCTCCACTCAATTATTAAGACTTGAGTCACCAACACCTTAATTTCAAAACTCTTTTGTCACTTTTAGCTAAATGGCCCTAGTAACAAAGGAGAGAGAGAAGAAAACAAGAAGAAGGTGTAATAATATTTATGTGTTATTGAATGGATATATATAGGAGGTCAAATTTTCCATATAATAATCATAGAACTAAAATATAAATTAAGCTTTTCATATTAGTACGCCAATCAACTTAAATTATGAAACATAAAATATATAGTTTTTCAAAACTTAACTTTTCTATATAAACATCACTTAATTGATATGAAAAATATTTACTTCTACCTTCTGTTAATTTATTAATACGATATAAATGAATTATTAGTCTTCCAATTATTGAAACATATATGGAAGGAAGAAAATCAATAAAAATTAAAAAATTTTAAGTTATCATTGTTCCTACTTAAATATATAAAAATAGCAAAATATTTATAAATTATGTTGAAACATAGTACAATACTTTTCTCATCCGATTGTTGTAATTGATGAATAACAGAAAACTTAAAGTAAACTATTATTTCATTAATTATGAATGTTTAGCTTTAAATTAAATAAGTCTAATCCATTTTAAAACTTAAATTACTACATTTTATATACAAATATAAATTATAAAAGAAAGGAATATAAGATAGGTTAAAGTTTTACATTTAGTTCAGTAATTTTTTTCTTAGGAAGGGGTCGCGGGAGGGGGCCGGGGTGTTCATCTTCTCATGGCCAATATCCCATAAAATAGGTACTAGATTGAAATGTCAACAACAAAATAATCCTCTTTATTTTTATAGTCCAAACTTACCATTTGAAAATTATTTCATTTGAAAAAATTTAATAAAATCATAGCAGATTGCATAAAATCAGTTAATTAATTATTTGCATTCTCGTTATTATTAGTTAAAACAATGTACAATATAATTATAATAAGATCATAAGGAAATGCATAAAATCATGTCACATCTCAAAATTCATAGGTCATGATGGCATTTATCGCAGTGACCCTTGACAAATAAGCCTATCACCCAAACCGACACACAAGGGAAGAAAAACAATAATAACCCAAGGTAAGGCTTCTAGAATGAGCCGAACCGTATAAGTACAATAAATGCAAAAAGAAACATAACAATGCAGCCACAACTTTCAAAATCCGGTGTCAACAGTATAAGAATATATCTAGTACAACTTGAATTCAAATAAAATACATGACATATCCAAATACAAGGGAAACTCTGTCTCCGAAATAAAAATAAAGACATAGCTTATAGAGAAATGTAGTAGAAGATATTCGAATGCCTGAAAATCATCAATTACCTTGAAAGCTACGATAGTTGCCCGAGTCATGCAACGTGAAATGCACTCAAACCTGAATCTGCACCAAAAGGGTGAAGTAGGAATGAGTACGGTCCATTTGTACTCATTGGGTATCATAGGTCGATCAATCAAAGTAGAAAATAAAGTATACAAAATACATACTAAGGGCACGTCACCTGCAATCAGAAAATGCCCACAATGGTAGCCCACACCGCTTGCACCAGCAATTCTAATATATATATATATATATATATATATATATATATATATATATCAAATACAACAACAATATAAAAGTATAAAACAAGTATACAATATGTCACGTACTAATACAAACAGAGAAGAACATGTATATACAATGTGGTCAAGTATAAATAATAGGATATAGAGCAAGTAGACATATAACAATTCAATATGGAAATTCAATTACTACATAAACACAATAAAATAAGTGCAATGTATAAGATGATATATCAGATTTAACAATTACATCATATTCAGGCCCTCACACGGCCATAACATATAGAGAGACATATTTCATCATTTGGTCCCACCCTTAACATGTATTTGTACCATCATTTACTACCCAACCTAGTCTGAAATAGTTAAGTCATAACCTAACTCAAATGATGAAATCGGTCCACTACACTTTGAACCTACGATATTACTTTCAACAAACAATATAGAACTCCACTAAAAATATCAAGTATGAAATCTATGGGTAAAAATAAAATCAACGACACCCATATTGACTATATTTTATTCAGGGGAAAAATGGACCATCGGATCGGATTTTCAAAAAAGAAGGGCAAAATCATAACTTTACTTCAAAAACATGTTTTCCACATTTTTAAAAACTTGCATCTGAAAACCCATGTCAAATCGAGTAAAAAATGAGGTTCAAACTGAAGAAAAACCATTTTTAAGCTTTACCGCATAAAATCTTTCAAATTCGGGTTAAAATCAAGAATCAGAGTTGTTTTGAAGGTTAAATTGATGAACTAGTAATTATAAGATTAAAATATTATTCAAGTAAAAAGGAGTGAAATAGGGTTTACAATCAAGCCCTAAGATATTTGAAGTTTTCAAAAATTAATCAAGAAATTACTAAGAAAAGGGGTGATTTCTTACCTCAAATCCGTAAGAGAATCAAGAAATAGATGTTAATCTAGCTTCTCAAGCACCCACAAGCTTCACTTTTAAGCCCTCACACTATTTTAGGGTTTAACTCTCAAGAGGCAAGATGAAAAATGAGCAAAATGGGCTCAAAAAGCTGCTTTAATAGTGCAAATTTTTCTATGCCAGCTATTGAAAAGCTAGGTTTTTTAAGTCCAACTCGGACTTTGACAGGGTGTTCAAATATACGCAAACAAACTATGTAACCACACTAAATTTGATGCTCCAGACTCAATAAAGATATCATATTTTTGAAAAAAATATCGTCTTCACAAAGTTGATCCCCAAAACTCAAAATCATAATTTTCCAAATCAAGGATCGAAATGAGATTTAAAAGCCATAAAATCACACCAAACATGTTACCACTCTAAAATCAATGTTTCGGATGTGTTGGAAAAGTTAGATTTTTCATCTGAGGTCGTTTCGACCAAATGTAGGTCCCACACTTATATTTCTAGTTTACCAACTTTTCAACCAACATGTCGAAATGAGATCGGGTGCATCGGGACCCAAACCAAAGGACTATCTATCCTAAAATCGATATTCTGGAGTTGTCAGTGCAGTCCGTTCAGCCATCTATTGCAAAGATCAAAATATATCCACATAAGTCTAAATAAGGCTCTCAAAGCCATCAAAAATCATAATATTGCATAAATGGTATAAAAATACAATCAGAAACCGTGTCAATCACCCCCATACCCCAAAAATTTCCTAATGCAACTTCGAGGAGGGGTAAAATATTCAAATCACACAAAAACATATATTTTGCATAATTCATCAAATTTTTAGATCGTTACATCATCCACCATTAAAAATCCAGTTAGTCCTCAAACTAAATAAAAAAGAAATACTTGAATCATCAAAGAGCTGGGGATAAGAACTGCGTATATCATTGTAATACCCATAATATTTCTAAGCTAGAAAATGAACCATTGTTCCTACGTATGAAACCTCCTATCCTGTGATTAATCTTTGAGTACATAACTTACAATGAGTATCCTAGTGAGAAGAGAGCTTATGATGTGTTAAGCGTGTTCACAAGAGTCACTTAGAGTGAGGCAAGCTAAGAGTTTTTGAATCCATCAAGTTTTAGTATTTGATATTGTAAGAGTCATCTTTGAAAGAGCATAACTTAATGTATATGTGGTATTTTAAAAGATTTAGACCCACCAAATTGTAGAGAATCTAATTAACTTTCCAACGATACCAATTTTATCAAAATCTAACACTCGAGTAAGAAGTTATGGCTTTGAAAAATGGAGTGTGTCGCCTAACAAATCGCCTAAGGATACTGGAATGGTTATGCCATAAGTTGTGTGATGTACAACCTAACTTATGCCATAATTTGTGCAACGTACAACCTAACTTAGGCGATAAGTTGTGCGCCGCACAACCTAGCTTACGCGATAAGTTGTGCGCCGCATATATTATGGCCCAAGTGACGTAAACACCCCATTTTTTAGTTATTTTAAGGGCAAAATGGGTATTTCCCACCCCTATATAAGCCTATAACAAGGGATTTATCCCCAATTCAACCAAAATGTAGTAACTTCTCTTAAAATTCTCTCAAAAACAAGTTAGGATTCTCAATTGGGGATTCAAATTCAAGAAAATTCCACCGTAAATCTTCGTAGAATCACGTACTAAGGTATGCATTGTGTTCATTCATGGATTCCTTTCGTCCATGAGGCCCAAGAATCAAGTTTTAAACTATAGATTATGATATTCATGCTATGGGTTGATTATGTTCATGTGGTTGTTGTTGTATAATTCTCAAGTTGGAATCTTTATGTGTTTTTATGAAAATGTGTTAGCATGTGAGTTGAAAACCATTAATTTTAGTTGGTTATGATATTTCAATGTGATGATTATGCCATGCCTTAAGTCATGCAACCTAAGTGTTTGATAAAATACATAAGACACTAGAAATTATGTAATATATCTGAATTGTGATTTATGTGATGGATTCATATTTTACCTTTATGTTCAAATGACTCCCATGTTATTGATGTACAATGTAGATGTTTGTTGGAATGCTCATGATGTTAGAGTATGAAATTTTGACATTGAGTATATGCAGTCCTACCATGTACAAGATTATGATAACCATGTACTTCATGAAATCCCCAACTTATTGTATTATGGATTATTGATGTTGGTCATGTATTCAAGAATGTCATGCCTTGTCAGTTTCCTTCTATCGAGTCCTGGGGGTACTTGTACCCGACAATTTAGCTATGTGCCTAGAGCCAGTGTCATGTTTTCACGATATCCTCAGTCAAGCCATTTTTAGTAGAATTCAGTCAGTCATGTGACTCAGGAAAACTCAGTAAACTCAGTAATCCCAGTGATCTCAGAAAGTTCAGTAATTCAGTAATCTCAGTAGTATTCCATTAGTCAATGAAACTCAATGAACTCAATCTAGTTTAGTTTAGTTAATCATGTTTAGTGTCTAGTCAGATGAGAGTAGGATTTAGCACCAAGTGAAGCCAAGGATGAGGACACACACTGACAGTTGAGGGTGTGATCCTTTGAAGCAATCCATGCATTCCAAAACTATGTAGCCAACATAGGTTGAGACATCAACACTGATAAATGAGGGTTGACGAGGTGGATAAGCACTGTCAGATAAGGGTCCCACTATTCTCTTTTGGGGACACTGTCAGATAAGGGCCACCCATAGCTTATCTTTACCAGTGGCACGGTATTGATATCCTTCCAATTGGGGTTACAGATTGGACCCTAACTCAGCTATAATGCATTATTTGGGACATATAGGTTAGATGAATACTTCCTACAGTCTCAGTCTCAGTAAAAAACTCAGATAGTTCTTCAGATTTCAGGACTATCAGATACAGTTAACTCAGCATAGTACGAAACTTAGCTAGTTTCATCAGAACCTAGACTGTCAGATACAGGCTCTCAGTATCAGTTATATCAGTTATCAGTAACTCATGTTATCAGTAATCAGACCCAGTAGTCAGTACCATCACGAATTCAGTTACAGGCACTTATTCATGCATGTATTCTCACGTTCATGTTATACAGTCAGTTAGCATTGTTCATGTATTTAAACCCTTTTGCATTCATCCTACCTCACATGCATATCAGTATATTCAATAGTACTGACGCATTTACGCTATGGTGTTTTATTATATACCATAGGTTCAGAAGCATGAGCTCTAGATCATCAGTAGCATTCCAGTTTAAGCAGTCAGAGTTAGTAATGAGTCTTCATCCTTTGAGGACATGATCATTACATTATTTCTTTATTACTTAGTTTATTTTGGTAGTTGGAGTTAGTTGGGGACATGTCCCATCCACTTCTTATTCAGACAATTCAGTTTTAGAGGCTTTTCAAACTATAGTATGTTCAGACAGTTTTGTTTCAGTTTGTTTTGGTATTGATATACTATACTTTCAGATGTTATGTTTTATCAGTTTTGAACCTTATGGCTTTTCAGCCTTTATTTCCGCATTTATACAATATATTATGTAGTGTTCAGGTACAGTTATCAGTCATGGATTAGCTTGTGGTCCTTCGGGGTCATGACCACCGTGTAGCATTCCGGGAACCAGATTTGGGGCGTTACAATCATACTCGACCTCCTAAGTAGCCCTATCTATAGGTCAATATCGCCACTGAACCTTAACCACAGGGATGACTCTGGAGTGTACCCGACTTACATCCCTAGCCAAAATGGAGACCAACTCCTCAACAAAAGATAGTCGCTCATCTAACTGAACTGACTCCTAATAAATAATATGAGACTCATCCAAAATATAACGGCGAAGCACAGAAACCTAAAACATTAAAAGAACAGACCTAGATCTGAGGGCAAAGCTAACTTATATGCCACATCACCAATAGTTTGAAGAATTTCAAATGGACCAATATACTTGGGACTAAGCTTTCCCCTCTTTCCAAACCTCATCACACCCTTCATGGGTGAAACTCAAAAGAAAACATGATCCCCAACACTAAATCTCAAGGCACGAAGTCTACGATCAACATAGCACTTTTGCTTACTCTGAGCCGCTCTAAGTCTATTCTGAATGATCTAAACTCTATCCAAAAACTCATGAAGAAAGTCCGTACCTTGAGATCTAACCTTAGAAACATCAAACCAACCACCTAGAGAGCGACAACGCCTATCATACGATGCCTCAAAAGGAGCCACGTTGATACTGGAATTGTAGTTATTATTAATGAAAAACTCTGCTAAAGCCAAGTGTTGCTCCCACAGACCACCAAAATCCATCACACATACACGAAGTATTTCCTCTAAGACCTGGATAGTTCGCTCTGACTGACCATCAGTCTGGGGTGAAATATTATATTAAGATCAAGCCCAGTACCCAACTCATTCTGAAAAGTATTTCAAAAGTGAGATATGAATACAGAACCTTGATTTGAAATAATGGACACGGGCATACCATGAAGTCTCACAATCTCACGTATGTAGATACGAGCCAACCTCTCGGCACTGAAGAAAACCTGGACTTGAATAAAATAAGCTGACTTGGCCAATAGATCCACGATGACCCACACACTATCAGAACCATAAGAAGTACGAGGCAACCCAGTCATAAAGTGTATAGTGATCTGTTCCCACTTCCACTCGGGAATGGGTAACCTCTGAAGCAAACCAACATGTCTCATATGCTCGGCCTTCACCTACTGACGACATAGGCAACGAGCTATAAAATCCACTATATCTCGCCTCATATCACCCCACCAGTGATGTTGTCTCAAATCATAATACATCTTAGTCACACCTGGATGGATGTAATATCTGGAACAATAGGCCTCCTCCAAGATCGACCTAATCCAGTCATCCACTCTCGACACATAAACTTGGCCTCCAATCTACAAAACTCTATCTGAATGAAGTGAGGCTTCCTTAGCCTCCCCACTCAACACTTTATCTCGAATCGCCCTCAATCTAATATCATCAAACTGATGAGCTCGAATCTGCTCTATCAAAGAAGATCTAGCCTCCACAAATGCCAAAATGCGTCCAGGTGTTGAAATATCAAGACAAACCATCAAGTTAGATAAAGACTAAATCTCTAAGGCTAAAGTCTTTTCACGGGTCAAAAGATACACCAAGCTACCCATGTTAGTCGACTTTCAGCTCAAGGCATCTGTAACCACATTAGCTTGCCCAGATGATAGAGAATAGTCAAGTCAGAATCCTTAAGAAAATCAAGCCAACGGCGTTGCCATCTATTAAGATCTCGCTGGGTAAAGAAGTATTGAAGGCTACGATGATCTGAGAAGATCTCATGACAAACTCCATACAAGTGTGCCTCCGTAACTTTAAGGCAGACACAACTACGCATAACTCCAAATCATGGGTAGGATAATTCCTCTCATGAGTCCTCAACTAACGAAATGCATAAGCAATCACCTTGCTCTCCTACATTGTCACAGTACCCAATCTAACACCTAAAGCATCACAAAACACGATAAAGTCCATACACTCATTGGGCAAAGCAAATATGGGAGTTAAAGTCAATAAATCCTTGAGCTTTTGAAAGCTCGCCTCAAAAGCATTAGACTACTAAAAAGAAATCTTCTTCTAAGTCAATTTAGTCAAACGAGCCACAATAAAAGAGAAACCCTCGACAAAATATCAATAATAACCTGCCAAGCCAACAAAACTCTGAATCTCGATAAGCGAAGTAGGTCTATCCCAATCATGAACTGCTGCAACCTTGGCTGAATCAACCATAATACATTTTCTATTCACCACATAACTCAAAAAGAAATAGACTTTAATCAAAACTCGCACTTAGAGAACTTCGCATACAACTTTTCATTCCTCAATCTCTGAGCACAATCTGCAAATGCTCCTTATGCTCAACCTCACTCTTGGAATAATCCAAGACATCATATATAAATACAATAACAAAAGAGTTAAGACATGATTAAAACACCTGGTTCATCAACTCCATGAATGTGGCAGGGGCATTGGTCAACCCAAAGGACATGACCAAGAACTCATAATGACCATATCGAGTCCGAAAAGCTGTCTTTGGGATATCTGAAGCTCTAATCCTCAACTGGTGATAACCGAACCTCAAATCAACCTTTGAAAATATCGTAGCACCCCGATGTTGATCAAATAAATCATCAGTGCGAGAAAAAAGATACTTATTCTTAATTGTCACCTTGTTCAATTATCGATAATAAATACACATACACATAGATCCATCCATCTTCTTCACAAAAATAACATGCTCACCACAAGGCGATTCACTAGGTTAGATAAATCTCTTATCCAATAACTTCTGCAATTGATCTTTTAATTTCTTTAACTCAGCTAGGTCTATCCTATAAGGAGAAATAGAGATGGGCTTGGTGTCCGATTCAATATCAATAGCAAAGTTAATATCACAACCCAGAGGCATATGAGGCAAATCCATAAGGAACACATCCATAAACTCACGAACAAAATGGAAAGAATCTAAGAAAGGAGACAAACCAACATTGGTATCATGAATATGAGCCAAGTAAGATAAATGTCCCCTCTTAACCAATTTAAGAGCCTGAACATAAGATATAATACCCTTAGGACCCAAATGAAGTGCACCCTTCCAAGCCATCCCTGGCACACTCAGCAAAGCTAAAGTCATAGTCTTAGTTAAATAATCTAAGATAGCATAATATGGAGCCAACCAATCCATACCCAAAATAACATCAAAATCGATCATATCTATCACAAGTAAGTCTACCAAAGTCTCACGCCCGACAAAAGTCACAACACAAGATCGGTGTACCCAATCCACCACTAAAGAATCACCTACCGGGGTAGAGACATGAATAGGCATGGCAAGAAGATCACTACCAAAATCAAAACCCAAACAAAATACATAGACACATAGGAGAAAGTCGATCCTAGATCAAATAACATAGATGCAGGTCTGAAACAAATGTAGACTATACCTGTGATCACAATATTAGACGTCTCCGCCTCTGCCCTAGCATGTATAGTATAATACAAAACACGGCCACCAACTGGCTGAATAGCCCCATGACTGCCATCATAGGCTCTACTACCTCTACTTCTCGCACCTCTAGTAGAATCTCCACCTCTTACAACTATAATAGGAGTAGCTCTAATCATAGAGCGGGGATAGTCCTTAGCGAAATGGCCAACCTCATGACACATAAAATAAGTCTTACGGTCCGCCTCATAAAAAGAAGGAACCATTGGGCCCAAATGGCCACCCTGCACTACTGAACCTAAAGATCCACCACCCAAACTTTGTAAGGTCACTTGCACTGGCCTGCCCTAATATCCATAAGAACCCCTAAAATCTCTACCACAAGAAACCTAACCTCTAAACACATCAAAATAATGCACCTTCTTGGTGTCTCCCTACGTTACCCTAAGAATACCCTCTGTTATCTTTGCATGATCCACAATGCTCAAAAAAGATGATCCAAATACTACCATCTGAGATGTAGCCAACTAAAAAAAGACATCTAAACCCTTTACAAACTTTTGAATCTTCTCAAACTAGGTGGAAATACTAGTATAGAAATATCTAGATAAGGCATTAAAATGCACCTTATACTCTGCAACAGTCATGGTACCCTGCTCCAGATAATCAAACTTATCACGCATCTGATCCCTCAAATTATATGGCACGAATCTCTCCAGAAAGGCATCAGCAAATTGATCCCATGACAACTTAGGAGCATCAACAAGCCTACAATCGACAAATAATCTCCACCAATCTCTCATAGTATCTCTCAACTGATATGTAGTATAAGACACACCATCCGCATAAAAAGAGTGAAACACAACTTAGAACACAAGGTATGAAAGAACTTTACTCGATAAAGAATAAAATGAGGAAAGTTTTGTAAAGATATCCTACAGCCTCTCGAAGAAAGATGCAAACGTCTATGTATCGATCCACAAGACTCTATTAGACATCCCGTTCTTACACCATTGAGACCAATTAACCTGATTGCTCTAAAACTAATTTTTCATGACCCGAAATCCATAATTCATAATGGCACTTGTGGCGGTGAACCTTGACAAGTAAGTCTATCATCCAAACTGACACATAAGGGAAAAAGACAAAAATAACCTCAAAGTAAGGATTCTAGAATGAACCAAACCATACAAGTATAATAAATACGAAAAAAAATATAATAATGCAGCCATAACTCCCAAAACCAGGTGTCAATAGTATAAGAACGTATCTAGTACAACTCGAATCCAAATGAAATACTTAAGCTATCCAAATAAAAGGAAAACTCTATCTCTAAAGTAAAACAAAGACATAGTCTATAGAGAAGGATAGTAAAAGACATACGAATGCCTGAAAATCATTAACTACCTTGAAAGCTCCGACAGTCGTCCAATTCACGTAACACGGGGCACACCCAAACCTGAATTTATACCAAAAGGGTGAAGTAGAAGTGAGTACAATCCACTTGTACTTAGTAGGTATCATAGGCCGATCGAGGAAAGTAGAAATAAAGTATACAAAATGCATACTAAGAGTACGACCTGCAATCAGAAAATCTCTTATAATGGTAGACCACATCGCTTGTACTAACAGTTCTAATATGTATATCACAAATACAACAACAATACTGCAAGTATAACACAAGTATACAATATGTCACATATGAGTACAAACAGAGAAGAATATGTATGTACAGGGTGGTCAAGCATAAATAACAAGATATAGAGCAAGTAGACATATAACAATTCACTATGGAAATTCAATCACTATATCAACACATAAAGAAAGTGAAATATATAAGATGATGATGGTAATGATTATAATGATCATGATGATGTTGGCACACAGCCTTAAGATTGGCGCACAGTCTTAAATATTGGCACACAGCCTTAAAATTGGCACATAATCTTCTAGTGTTTCTAGTATTTCCAATGTTTCTTAGTATTTCCAATGTTTCTCAGTATTTCCAATGTTTCCAGCATTTTCAAAGCACATACATAACATAAGGCATAAATCAAGAAGACATACATGACAACAAGTATATATAAAGTAGTAAAATAAACAAGTGAGATAATTCATATGATGTCATGGGAATGAAGATGTAATGTTTATAATCAGTCAAAATAAGTATTTCCACAGTCAATCCACAATGTATTCCACCAACCACAATATTACAATTCCACAACCACGTGAGCTAATATCCACTCATTATTTCTACTATCCATGAATTTTTCACACGATTCATATACCCACAAAGTATGAATACATCAAAACATGTCAAAGGCACCATAATAGGCATTTCCAAAAACACAATACAATTATCCACATATATTTCAGGACATCAACATCACATAAGACCCCGCACGGTTATGCATATCATATGATATCTCAGATTTAACAATTACATCACATCCAGGCCCCCACACGGGCATGACATATAGAAAGATATATGGGGCACAGGAATAACATATAGAAAGACATATTTCATGATTGGTTCCCACCCTTAACATAAATTTTATAACATCATTTACTACCCAACTCAGTCTAAAAGAGTTAAGTCATAACCTACGTTGAATGCCAAAATCGATCCGCTACACTTCAAACTCATGACCTTACTTTTCACATACGATCCCGAACTCCACTAAGAACATAAAATAGAAAATCTACACATCAAAAAAAAAATCAACGACACCCATGTTAACTACTTTTGATTCGGTGTCAAAACGGACTCCCGAAATGAATTTTCTAAAAAGAAGGTCAAAATCGTAACTTTACTTCAAAAATGTGTTCCCCACATTTTTAGGAACCTACAGTTGAAACCCCCAAGTCAAAAACGAGGTTCAAATTGAAGAAAAAAAATTATTTTTAAGCTTATCGGATAAAATTTTTAAAATTCGGATTAAAATTAAGAATCGGGGTTGTTTTGAAGGTTAAATTGATGAAAAACTAGTAATTATAAGATTAAAATATTATTCAAGTGAAAAGAAGTGAAATTGGGGTTTAAAATCAAGTCCTAAAATTTTGGGAGTTTTGAAAAATTAATCAAGAAATTGCTAAAAAAAAAGATGATTTCTTATCTTAAATTCGTAAGAGAATCAAGAAATAGATGCTAATCTAGATTCCCAAACACTCACAAGCTTCACTTTTAAGTTCTCAAACACTTTTAGGGTTTAACTCTTTAAGAGACAAGATAAAAAATGAGCAAAATGGGCCCAAAAAGTTGCTTTAGTAGTGCAGATTTTCTGTATCAGCTATTGAAAAGCTGTTTTTTTAAGTCTAACTCGTACTACAACGGGGTGCCTGAGATTCGTTTGGAGTCCGATATACGCAAACAAACTATGTAACAACACTAAATTTGATGCTCCAGGCTCAATGGCGATATCAAATTTTTAAAAAAATATCATTTTAACAAAGTTGACCCTCGAAACCCGAAATCACAATTTTCAAATCGAGGGTCAAAATGAGATTTAAAAGCTGTAAAATTAAACCAAATATGTTACCACCCTAAAATCAACATTTCACAGGCATTGATAAAGTTGAATTTTCCATCCAAGGTTGTTTCGACCAAATATGGGTCTCACATCCGTATTTTTAATTTTTCAACTTTCTAACCAACAGGTCAAATTGAGCTTGGGTGCATTGTGACCTGAACCAAAGGTCTACCTAGCCTAAAATTGATATTCCAGAGTTTTTGGCATGGTTCATTCATCCGTATATCTCACGAATCAAAAGATATCTACATAAGTCCAAAATAAGGCTGTTGAAGCCATCAAAAATCACAATATCGCACAAATAGTACCAAAATGCATTTGACAACCGTGTCAATCACCCCATACGAGAAATATCATAATGTAACTACAGAGAGGGGTAAAGCAGCCAAATCACACAAAAAAAACACATTCCACATATTTTATCAAATTTGTAGGTCATTACAAATCAGCTAATTAATTTTAATAAAATAGAAATAATTTTGTGATTGTAATATTTGTTAGCCTCCTATGTATAGGTTTTAATAATGACAAACTAATGAGTGGATCTTTGCAGGAAAATTGGACAACTGCCAATGATAAAAGAATGTCTCACACAAGAATAGGAGGGTGTCAAATCATTAGCCACAGCATCCAAGCAGATCATTCAAAACAAGAACAAAAGGAGGAGCAAGCTAGTGATGATTGTTAATGGTTGAAGGATAAAGGAAGTCGACTCCAGAAATTGAAGGACATTAATTCACGATCTGCAGCATTTAAGAAAACCAATCAAAATGAGAACAAATGGAAGGAGAATCTCAATCGCACAAGAAGTCTCAAATCAGATCAATCACAGCTAAGTAAGAGAAGTAAGAGGAGGAAAAGATCAAAAACACACTTGGAAAACTATCAATCACTACAAGACCAAAAGGAAGAAAATATCAAGGACATATCTGATATAGACGTGGGTAAAATCCGTATATGGACATATCTGATATAGATATATCATATGACTACATTCCTCAATCGATGAATCAATTCAAATCCTTAATTAAGAAGAAATCTCTTGGGTTTCCTTATTAAGAGTAGCAGCCGATGACTGTAAAAGAAGAAGACTGGAGACAAACACGGGCTACCCAACTTCAAAGAAGAATATTAAAGTGTCTCAATCTTAGTCTCACAAGGCTTTGTAACTTTTAGTTTACAATTTCTATATAAAGAGTAGGATCGAGTCAACTTTGTAACATCAGCTGAAGTTGTGTTACAAGATATGAAGAGCAAAATAAATCTTCAGAACTTGTTTCCTATCACTGTAATCGAGTACGACAGAATAATCTAAGGAAACTTTGACACCCAAGGGGACTAGAAATAGGCACTACATTGGTGTTCCGAACCAGGATAAATTTTTGTGTATTTACTTTATGTTCAATTATTTTTTTGATTAATTATTTTAAATATAATCTATTTTGTGAAGTGTACTGATCTGCAGGCGAGTCGACTATCAAGAGTCAGTAGTTGACTCACAAAAAACTTTTTAATTCACCCTCCCCCCTCTTGAATTTCAATTGGTATCAGAGCATGTCTCACCAACAGCATTGCTTAAGAGCAAAGATCAAATGAAAAATTATCAAAGACCCGGTGCTCTTCTCTAGGATGGTCACTCCTCCATAATACCATCATACTTTAATGGACAGCACCACTCTTACTAGAAGAATAGGTTTAGAATATTTTTTTAATCAAATGACTTCCAATCTTGGGTCGTCATCAAGAAGGGTCTAAAGCCAATTCTAGGACTCAAGGAGAAGCCAAAGGACAAAGACAGAGAATCTAGTAGTACTGACATAGAAGACCTTTAAAGTTTCGAGGTCACAAAAGAACAATAAGAGGTAATCCAAATTAATGCACGTGCTATAAGTTTGCTTCTTTGTGCAGTTGGTGGAGAAGAATACGACAAGTTATCAACTTGCAAAACTGTAGAAAAATGTGGGATAAATTGGAGGTAACCTATGAAGGAACCATCAAAGTCAAAAAGTCAAAAATTGTTGCCCTAGTCAATGAATGTGAGTTGTTCAAAATGGAAGAGAATGAGAACATTGAAACAATGTTTGCTAGATTCAGTAATATCGTATGCAAACTGAAATCATTGGGGATGATTTATCCACATAGCTTGTAAGTCCAGAAGCTGGTCCGAAGTCTTTCAAGGATTTGGGAAACTAAGGCTGCTATTCTGGAAGACAGAGATCTACATAACATGACATATGATGAACTACGAGGTAACCTTATTACATATGAAAGAAATTATATCAATAGGTACTACAAGGATGAAAAGAAGAAACCAGTAGCCTTCAACGCTGCTCCAACTGAAGAAGAGGAAATTTTGGAAGATGCTAATAGCAAAGGGATTACCCTTATCAATCATAGAGTAAGGAAGATCATGAGATAGAGACAGTAAAGATCCCAATAAGCTAAAAATAATGACTCCACCAGAAACGATAATCGTTGTTATCATTGTATAAGGCTTGGTCATTTCAAAAAAAACTATTCAAAGTTAAGAAGAAGACTATATAGAATAAATCAAAACTTTGGAGCCTGGAGTGATAAAGATGAAACTGAAGAAAAAGTAGAAGCTGCCAATATGTGATTCATGGCAACAAGTGAACCTAGCAAGGTAAGACCACGTGACTGTCATAACTATAATATTCTTGAATCTAATTTAGACATGATAACCGATGAGCTTCAAAAATTCATAGATAAATATAATAAGCTCGGTCAAGAGAAAACAATTTAAATAAAAACTCAAAGAGAAATGAAGAAACTGTTAAATAGAAATTGAAGCATGTCAAATTAAAACTGACTTTCTTCATGAAGAGCTTGATGATGTAAAAATAAAATTAAACTGTTTTAAGAAATCCCCAAGCCTCAGTTTCGTAAGATCAAATTCCTTTAAAAACAACTCAAGTTCCTCATCAGGATCATTTAAATCAGCTAAGACCTCTTTCTCCTCTCAAGGACCTGTCTATTTTGTCTGTAAAAAGAAAGGGCACAAATCCTATAGTTGTAGGCACAAGCCTTGTAGCACGTGGGTTTAAAAACCTAAAGAAAGCACATCTAACACACAAGGACCCAAGAACACTTGGGTACCTAAGTAGAATTAATCTTCTTATTTTGCAGAAACATGTCCACAAAAACTATAAAAAGGAAATATGGGTCCTTGATGGCGGATGTTTCAGATACATCATCAGAAAGAGAGAAATTTCTTCTTCTATAAAGACTGTAGGTGGAGGATCAGTCAAATTCAGTGACAACATCACCAGAGTCAGCTCAGTAAAGCTCAGCTTCTCATACAAATCTAATGAAGTATGTATAGTAGACAAACTCAAGTATAACTCACTCAGCATCAGTCAGCGGTGTGACGACGGGTTTGGAATTTCCTTCAAATTGAAAATTGGTCTATCAAAGATGATAATAATGGTATCTCTCGCATCGGTAAATGCCAAAAATAGAGTAGTAAAGCAAAACAAGCGTTGGTTGCCCTGGTTTCTCTAATTGTGTATAGAAGGTAAGAAATAAAGACATACATGTAGCTCAAGGCTATTCCCACCAAGAAGGTATTGACTACGATGAAGACTTTGTCCCCATGACAAGGTTAGAAGCAATTTGAATCATTATTAGCAGTTGGTGCCTTCAAATATTTTAAGTTATTTTAAATGGTTTTATTCATAAGGAAGTCTTCGTAAGACAACTTCCAGGATTTAAAAATCTGTCATATCCAAAACCATGTTTTCAAACTGTCAAATCACTCCATAGTCTCAAACGATTTCCAAAGGCTTGGTATGAGAAATTGAGTGCTTCCCTACTTAATTACAGTTTTCAAGAAAGTAAAATTGATACAACTCTGGTCTTACAAAAATTGATTCAAGTCTTCTTATTGTACAATTTTATGTTGATAATATTAATCCTGATAGTTCTAATATTTTGTTGTAAGAATCTTGCTATTCTGATGGAAGTTTTTTTCGTATGGGCGATGCCCTAAGTTCATGACTCAGCAAGAAGTTAACCTTAGTTAACTTGCCAACAAACTGAAGCTGAATATATAGCCAATAGGAGTTATTGTGAATTATGAGTCATATACTTGTTTTTTATGTGTCCTATAAATCTGTGCCTGTAATGTGTAACAAATCCAGTGATATTAGTCTATTTTATATACTAAATCATTACTTTACTTGAAATTTAGGAGTAAGTGGTGATTTTATTATGCTGACTCTGAAAATCAACTTGTAGAAATTTTTTTAATAATGTTTTTATTTCCATAAGGAAAGATTTGTCTTCTAAAAGAAAAATTCAGTATAATATATTTTGAAAGATTTTGTTTTAGAAAAACTTGGAACAATATATTTTACCAAGTCTCTAAGGTTTCCAAAAGACTCTTATTTTTGGCACAAAAATCGTCGACTACTCTCTGACTCCCCGTCCTTTCCTTTCAAATCTCTCTCTTTACACTCCGCCTTTTTTCTCTTCCATCATTATTACCATCTTTGTACCCTCTCACTTCCCAACACTCTTCGCCCTTTTATCTCCAATCCTAACCCCTATACTTTCTTTCTCAACTCTATCTTTTCACCTTTTTCTCCACTCTTTTTTACTCATCCATCCCCATTTTCTTTACCATGACAAAAACACATTCAATGGCTAATCTCACTAAAACTTCTCCTAACCAAAATTCCTCCAACTTTGACCCCGTCTTTCTCTCTGAATCCTCAGAAAAAGTCTCCTCTCACACTCTCTAGTCAACTGTGTCTAAAAAATGAACCGCTTCAAGCCCGATGTCTTCCTCTAACAAATGTCAGTCCTCTCCTCTGGATACTCTTCCTTAAGAGGACGTTCATAAGTTCTGGACTCTTTTTCACGAGGAAAAGTTTCTCACCTTCAGGAATCGCTCTGTTGTTTCTGTTCAAGTCATCAATCTCTCTCAATTAAAGGAATCACACTACAATATTAGCCACTTTCTCAAAGCCCAAGATTTGTAATTGGTGTTTCGCTTATGTGGCTTGGAAATATTTGAATACCCCATCCATATGTTCTACGCCAACCTTCGCCATTCCCCTAACAGCGGCGATCTGGAAACCTGGTTTTGGTTACATGTATTATTATCAATGACTTTTTATTTGAAAAAGTATTTGATACCGAATTCTCAGGTGTTGTCCCTTTCATGAACAGCACCTGGACAGAAAATTTTGAAGTTAGTTTTGATGTAGCAAAGAAGGTCGTCTCAAATCCTGACTCAAATAGCCCCTCGTTTGGTCCTCTGTCTCTCAGCTTTTGAAATAGAATCTTAGCCTATATCATTGCAACCACCTTCATTCCTCAAAAGGAATCTCTCAGTAATGTGACATCCATAGATGTGTTTGTTATCTACTACCTAATTAAGAAATACAAAATCAACTGGAGTTCCTGGATTCATGAATATATGATAGAAAGTATCTCTGACTCCCATTCCTCAGCCAATTTGCCCTATGTTCTGCTCATCACTCGAATTCTTCTTTATTATGGAATTGACCTCTCAGCCTTTCCAGTGGTAGAAGTATCTGCCGCTTATAACTCAAAGACCTTCACAAGCATGGACTATGTTCTGATCGAAAAAGAATAGTGAAAAAGAATTCTGTCAAAAGTCGGCCTGACACTTTCAGGGTAAGTAAATCTATTTCTAATTCCATGTTCTATGCAGATAAGGAGATTGAAGAACTCAAAAGAAGTCTCACCGCTATTAAGAAAGGAATAACCAGCATCAAGGAGTCGACTTTCAAGTTGCTATAGCTGAGCAAGGAGACCAATACCGACATAGGCAAAGTGTGACTCTCTATGGACGATTTCAAATAGGAAAGGGTGAAGTTGTTTAACAGAATGTTCTCCCAGGTTGATTCCATCAAGACTGAGTTTTCCTCCTTCTCCAATGAGCTTGAAATCTCCCTTCAGTACTCTTACTCCAACTTCACCAAGAGTGTTGAGAAATCCTATGACCATTTTTGCTCAAACATGCACAATACCCTTACCTATTTCCTAGCCAAATGACGTTGAACTCTTTTATCTCACTTAAAAGGGGGTCTGTCCCTTCTCGTACTCTGGGTTGTATTAAAACACTACACACTCCTGCTCCAACGTGTTTTTTATGCTACTTCCTTGTGTAACTTTGCATATCCTGTATTCTTTGTTTGGTTTCTACTTTATTTTGTATTTGCTCTAGTCGTTTTTATTATGTCAAAATAGGGAGAAAATGATCACATCAGTCAACAAGACTGGCGGAGCTAGTCGACTACCACATCAAGAGAGTCGACTATAACCACTAAGGTAGAAAGACAGGGGGAGCAAACTGGCCATCTTAATAGAGAAATTAAATGATGTTTAACGTTTGTCATTATCAAAAAAGGGGAGATTGTTAGTATCCTATGTTTAGGTTTAATAATGACAAACTAATGAGTGGATCTTTACAGAAAATTGGACGACTAATGATAAAAGGATGTCTCACACAAGAATAGGAGGGTGTCAAATCATTAGCCACAGCATCCAAGCAGATCATTCAAAACAAGAACAAAGGGAGGAGCAAGCTAGTGACGACTGCTAATATTGGAAGAATAAAGGAAGTCGGCTCCAGAAATGGAAGGACATCAGTTCACGATCCGCGGCATCTAAGGAAATTAATCAAAATAAGAACAAATGGAAGAAGAATCTCAATCCCGCAAGAAATCACAAATCAGATCACTCACAACTAAGTAAGAGGAAGAAAAGATCAGAAACACACTTGGAAAAGTATCAATCACTACAAGACCAATCAATTCACAGACCAATCAAAAGGAAGAAAATGTCACAGACATATCTAATATGGACGTGGGTAGAAGTTGTATATGGACATATCATACGACTACATTCCTCAATCAAGAAATCAATTCAAATCCTTGATTAAGAAGAAATCTCTTGAGTTTCCTTATGAAGAGTAGCAGTTGAAGACCATAACAGAAAAAGACTGAATACAGACACGGGTTACGCAACTTCAAAGAAGAATATCAAAGTATCCCAGTCTTAGTCTCACAAGGCTTTGTAACTTTTAGTTTATAATTGCTATATAAAGAGTAGGATCGAGTCAACTTTGTAACATCAACTGAAGTTGTGTCACGAGATCTGAAGAGCAAAATAATTCTTAAGAACTTTTTTCCCATTACTGTACTCAAGCCCGACATGGAACGATTTAAGAAAACTTTGAAACCCAGAGGGACTGAAAGTAGGCACCACATTGGTGTTCCAAACCAAGATAAATTTTTGTGTCTTTACTTTATGATCAATTATTTGTTTGCTTAATTATTTTAAATCTAATTTGTTCTGTGAAGTGTACTAATCTGCAGGCAAGTCGACTGTGTAAAGTCACAAGTCGACTCACAGAAAAATTTTCAATTCACCCTCCCATCCCCCTCTTGAATTTCAATAGACTTAAGCGGCTTAAATTTAATATTACAAATTTTGAAGTATATCTATGGCTAAAATAATAGTTAGTATTAGTTGCTTTTTACCACGATGTATACATCAATTACGGAATACTGTATATATTTATTATTAAAATAGTTATCAATATTAATTGATTTTCACCTAAATTTAATCTAATTAATTTATTTATATTAAATTATTATTACTTAATTTTAATTCTTTTGTAATTTGAAGTACTTAAATTTAATTGAATAAAAATTTATTATAAAATGTAAACGGATTCTCAAAATAAACTTTTTCTTTTACAGTCCAAAACTTACCATCTGAAAATTATTTTATTTGAAAAAAAATTAATAAGACCACAGTAGATTGCGCAAAATCAGCTAATTTATTATTTTCATTCTCACTATTCTTAGTTAAAATAATGTGCAATATAATTGATGGATTGCATAAAATCAACTAATTGTTGGTTTCAATAAACTTAAATCAATTTTGTGGTCATAATATTGACTTAAGCGGCTTAAATGTAATATTACAAATTTTGAAATATATCTACATGTAAAACAATAGTTAGTATTAGTTGTTTTCACCACAACATGTACATCAATTATAAAATAGTATGGAGAAATAAAGAATTACTCTCTCTATTTATGTTACTCTCTCTATTTATTCTTGTTCTTGCTTTATATTTTCTTGTTCTTGCTTTTATATTTCATAACGCGTTATCAGCACGAAACTCTATTGGTTACAATAAACTCATGGTTATGGATAACTCATTGATCTTTTACAGAAGATAATTGGTAACCCGTTCCAATTAATTTTTATTTTTGGTGATTTGCAATAATTTTTTGATTATTTAATCTCTTACCCTTGCTTTTACTCTATCAACCGACTCTACATACTCATCATATGAGTTTTAAAGTTTGTCTCTTAGATACTGTACATAGCATGCAACACTATTGACAATAAAAATGGTTTCTTTTAATATTCTTAAGTAGTATAGTTTAAGATGGATAATGCTTTTAACCACTATACCGTTTCAGTTTATACTAGTATCTATACATGAAAATTACTACTAATAAGATGATTCAGTTTCAGGGATGATGTTTGAGGGAAGTCTTTGTATAATATCTCAAAATTACACTTATGTTTTAGAATTGGTTCTACAAATAAGATAGTGGATTCAAGTCTCGTCACACAAAGAGAGTAAGACATCGGATTAGATGCACCATGATGATAAAATGTTGGATTAAGTTTCATCAATTTATGAGTCTAAGACGCCTTTATATTGATAAGACATTGAGTTTGAATTTCAATGCAGCATATTGATGATATTATGATGGTTAAGGAAAAATAATGTATTTTTGATGAAAAGACATGAAATTTGTCCATTGAACATGCTCCATTCCAAGAAGTGAATGTGGTAGCAATATATGATAAGTCTGAAAGATGACAATTTGCTCCATTCTTGAAGTACAATTTGCTCCATTCTTGAAGTGAATGTAGTAGCAATATAGAGAAAGTCCCTCTATCATATTTATGCCTCGATTTACTCCTAAAGTAGCATATCATGAAAGAAGTTATAAGCTATCAAAATTTGATAGGCTTAAGGCACGATTATATTCTATTCCTGGGAATGAGAAACTTATTAATGCAAGCATGCACTTGATTGTGATGGTATCACAACTCAGCTTCGAAAGAGGCTGAATAATTGAGAAGAATTATTTTGAAATCTACTTCTAAAGTAGTAAAACTAAAATTTATTAAAGAAAAAAGTACATGTCATGATAAATTTAGAGTTTACTAGAATAAAAGTTCATAAATTGACATGAACAATTGTGACATCCCGAATTATCAACTCAATGGTCTAATATATTTTATTGATAAATCTGGAAGTCAACCAAGCTAAAAAAGAGTAACGCGGAATCTAATACTCCCTCCGTTTAAAAAAGAATGACCTACTTTGATTTGGCACAAAATTTAAGAAAGTTAAAAAAAAATTTGAATTTTATGGCCTTAAATTAAAGTTGTATCAAATATACCAAAATGTTTTTTAATCTTGTAGTTCTAAACATGTCATGTGAAAAGTTGAAATTAAAGTATTGTCAAAAAAAAAAAGATCATTCTTTTTTAATAGAACTAAAAAGAATAATAGGTTATTCTTTTTTAAACGAAGGGAGTACATAAATTGCGTCATATTAGGATAACTCTAATATGTTTCCTAGATGTCTGCAGTTTCTTTTGTAGCTCAATCGATTAGTACAACTAATACATAATTGTGGCATTATAAATTTTAGTAGTAATAATCCTCACAAAAAATTTAATAAAATTTAAATATATATAATTCAAGAAGACAATTTTATGAAAAAACTTTAGCAATTGTTTTCATCGAATAAGAGTCAATCTTAATAGTTTTCATTCAATAAGAGTCAAACTTAATTGTTTTTCACTCTTAATTGTTTTTCACCACATTATGAAATAAATATGGAATAATTTAAAATTTTAATATATATAATTCAAGAATTTTTTGATAGAATTTAAATATATATAATTCAAGAAGAAGATTTTAAGGATAAATTTTAGTTATTTTCATCCAATAGGAGTCAATCTTAATAGTTTTCATCCAATAAGAGTCATACTTAATCACTTTTTATCATAGTATGAAATAAATAAATATTAAATAAATATTAATTAATTGTTAATCTAAAAAATATGTTTTTGTTGTAGTACTGTATAATGGCTAGTTCTCAGGATGACACTAGACTTAATATGAAATAAATATAAATTAATTAATAATCTACAAAATACATTTTTGTTGTAAAAATGTCTAATGACTACTTCTCATGATGACACGTGTCTGACCAGTATATATATATATATATATATATATATATATATATATAGAGAGAGAGAGAGAGAGAGAGAGAGAGAGATTAAAGAAGTACATTTACCCCAAAGAAAAATGCTCGTGAAAGCATAAATAATTTTAACAACAATGATATTAAAATTATTTTCTGATACTATTATATCAATATCTTTGTGAATAAAATAATCAGAGAAATTTTTTCAAGCTAAGCACAATCTAAATTTAAAAACAATTGCAATTGACCAAAAAAAGCTTACATAATATATTTATTGTAGGGGGTATTAAAATAATCTAAGCAATAGCAACGTGAAAAAGAAGTAAACAAGAAAATAAGGAGACAAGATAAGAGATTTTTTCATTCTTTCAAGTATTTGAATTGTTCAAGTGTATACAATTGAACCCTTATGCTTTTATTTATAATATCATATAGAGGCATGCAAAAGGTTGTCATAATAATGGTATTAAACAAGAACATTATGGGGGAGGTTAAAGGGTGTAAGAGTTACACCCATAATGGTGTGTGGAGTAATGAAGGATTAACTACACATCATGGAGAAGATGGGTGGGAGTTACTTAATTCTAAGAGTTATGGACATCTACCATAAACATATTATTTTGTAACACTCCTCCTTGGATGTCCATAGATGATTTGCCTCGTTAAAACCTTACTAGAAAAAAAATAAGTTGAAAAAAATTCTAGTGAAGGAAAAAGAGTACACATATCTTATAATACGCATTTGCTTGCTGCCTCGTTAATAACCTTGCCAGGAAAATCAATTGGGATAAAACCTAGCCAAGGAAAAAAAGTGCAGCGCGTATTTTACTCCTCCTGATTAAACATCATTTCACTTCTCAAAGACGCCGCCTCCAATCTTATATGTCAGATTTCAAATGTTGATATTGATTGTGCATTTGTGATCAAAATACATTCATGAAGATGTTGCATTCTTGAACTCATCCTGATATTTCATTTTCTTATTTCTTGGATATGTTAAACCTTTGAACTTAGCCAAATAAATTCTTGACAATTACTTTATTTGTAACCTTATCGTCGCAAGTCATTTGCACATGGAACTTGTTCATAGCAAAAACCAACTTGTTGTGAACTCTTTCATTTTAAATTGACTGTAGATCAAATATTCTACCTGCATTTGCATAATCAACAATTTTTTGGCAATATTTATTAGAAATAATAAATTTATATCAATAATATTTTATTTCAATCATATTCACATAAAAGTGAAATTATGTCTTTCTACACACTTATAAAAATTATTATCTCATGTATAGAATAGTAGGATACATAAGTGCAATAATTGCACAAATACATGGTATTTTTTTAACCATTTCATGAGATGGAAATTGATCTTTCTTTATGATAAGTAATTTCGCAATCATTGAGATATTCAATGGATCGAATACCTTTTAAATCCTCCAAGGATTTTTCTATAACATTTGTCGTCTAGCTAGACATGACAGTCATTCGTTATACGCATTCAAGATTTTCATACATTGCCAGATTTAAAGAAACCTTATTGCACACATCATAGAAGAACACATCTCTAAATAATAATGTCAGGACTTTGCAAATAAGCTTTATGCCTCAAGGCACAAGTCGCATTTTATATCTTATGATTTTACTTTTTGCACAATCACTAATTTGTATCCCACTGACATTATACCTTAGTCTATGGACTAATTTCAAAATATCACTTTTCAAGTGAAACATAATATACTTGAGTTGCGTATTTTATGTGTCCACACTATTCGACAGATTTAAATTCATGATCCTCTTTACCATTTATAATGGTAAACGCTATATTATATCAAAAAATACCATCAATGGTTATTTGATATCGATTTCATTACGACATAACATATAAAGATCGATCTCTTCGTTTTCATCATTTTCAGGTACCTGAATCTTTGCCAAGGTTTTATGAAGAGTTACATCATGGTGATTTTAAAACACTTGTCTCATTATAATTGACCATATTTATCATTTGCTCCTCTCCTTCTTCAAGGAGTTTTGTGTTTGGAATCGATTTATCTGTCACGCTTTAGGCATGCCATAGACTCTATCCTTCAAGGACTTCTCATTGGAGCATTTATAGCTGAATTATAGCATAGGATCAGTCTCACGATGAACTTGCAACATTTTGCAAATCATGAATTATCAATTGAACTTCAAGTTCACTATTATTTTTGTTACGATGATCTCGATAATTTATTCCATACATTTCAGCTATAATCATAGCTCCCCCTAATGTTAGAAAATTTAACATTCAATCCAACTTTATTTGGGGATCCATCTTTGTGCGTGATGGATATTGCACATTCAAATTAGATAGATTTTAATTGGTTCCTAATCATGAACCAACAATATAGGGGAACCTTGTTGGCTTGATACATACAAATATTGCTATATTTAAATAAATTTCTCATACCAAATTTTTTTTTTTGGTGAAGTTGTTCTCATAATCAATGATTCAGATATAATTGGAGGCACACAATTTTCTGGTAAACCAATTAGCATTATCAACTTTTATAGCATGAAACCATGCTCACAATTTAACAATTTGAGCAAACAACTTTGCAAAAATCAAATTGCAAGTTGATATCAAAGCACATGTGACCAGTCATAGATGCATCTCATTTCATAATAAACGATCTACATGGCAAGTAAACGGGCCCATATTCACCTTGTTGTATGTTTCAAGAATTTAGGAAATATAACCATAACCTTAGTGGGTGTAGTATTTTACCGTGAGAACAAAGAGAATTCTTGAAGAACCATTTATTTTTTCAATGTAAAACCTCATGAATTCTCAATTATCTTTGCATCACATTTGAACTAAGATGGTCAATTGGTCATGCCAATTTATCTATTTCTTATAAATTTTTTATTTATCACAGCATGTGATTTCATCACCATGCCCATATTGGTATCAACAAACATGAGAAAAATAGGTATACTTTTCCATACATATTTATAACCCATGAAGATACAAAAACTTTTCATAATTTATAGTCTCAAAATAATAATAATTTCTTTTCTTGTCACTTTTCCTGAAACTTTAAAAGTTCCTTAGGAGACTTACTACAATTTCAATATCATAAATAATTTCATTCCTCCATGTAGTAACATATTAGCTTTTCGAAGCTATCAAAAACTTGTATACTACCTCATATTTCAAAACACCATTTGTATGGTGACCATCTCCTTTTAGGGAGAAAATTATTATCATTTAGTCAAAATCATTATATGCAAGGCCTCTTTCTTGCTTTACTCTTGCCTTTAATAATATATTTTTATAATATTTGGAAAAGTGCTTTTTTGGCGTATCATATTTACGCGATCAATGACAAATTCATTTGATCACATCATAATTATTTTGGTCATGGCTAAAATTTTTATAGTCAAGAATCACGTTTTGATTTTACCCTTTAGTAGATCATGATAAAACATACTTAGCATCAATGACCTTTTTATACCAAATTAAAAAATTTTATTTCCCTCAAACCTCTCACAGAGGTGAGTTTTGGTATTTATCCAACCATATATAAGCACGTCTTTGATCATGAATTTCATCACATCTTGACACATTCAGTTTCATGAACGGTCGGGCATCCACAATGTTTAACACAAGTCACATTCTCTTCAAGAATTGAACTATAATCATATGTGCTTCATAATTTATTTTATAAGTTTACTGTCGTGCCTTGACATTTATCATATTTATAGACCCACCTCAACATCACTTAAAAGGCCAAGTGTATCTTCATTTTTATTTTTGTCTCTTTTGATAGAGGATTATAAAACCTATCAAATTAGGTTGCACAACAACCGTATGCCCACTGCCTTTCTTATTAAATTTATGGTGAACGAAAAAAAATTACCTTCACTTTTTGATGGACAATTTTGAGAACCTGTAATGTTCTTTATTTTACCGTTACCAGAATGATGACTATTATATTTTTGTAACTTTATGTCCACATATATTAAATCACTTGTCTTTTTTTTCAGACTTATTACGCAATGCTATCACATTCGCATCAAAAAATGGAGCATACCGATATGACGGATTTCATGATTTTTCATCAAAATATATCATTTTGATTCAGTCATCAATATATCATGTTGGTACTTGAACCCAACATCTTTCCAATAAAATGAAATTTAAAGTCATAATTTGATGGTCTTATTATCATAATACATCGAAATTCAAATCAATGTCTTGCCCTCTTGATGTGATGAGACTTATTAATCAGCTGATAATATAAAAATATACTATCTATATCATGTCACTGCATGATTCATCACATTTTTTCAAACAAAATAAAAATATGTATTGTTCGTGTTAATATAGTCTCTAAACCATTTATTTATGTTATGTGCACAACATTCACATGACTCTTGACAAGTAGATATAAGGATGATTGCAAAGAAAATCAATAAACATATTGAACATTAGATATGGTTAGACTATTAACATCAATTGATATGAAAGAGTATAAATTAAATTAACAACATTAGGTATAATTACAATAAAGGATGAGGATTTACACCCGTGATATTAACGGACTACTTATACGCTATACCAAATTCAAAAAGATAATACAAACAGAGAAAGATGATGCCTTTAAGAATTACCCAAAGATAACCACAAATTCATACCTCTTGCTAGTAGGTATTTTTCTACATAATATATTCTTACTTTTAATATCTTGAGCTTTGTGCTGATAATGTGTTAAATTAATCTAAGCAATAGCAACATGAAGAAGAAGTAAACAAGAAAATAAGGAGACAAGACAAGAGATCTTTTCATTCTTTCAAGTATTTCAAGTGTATACAATATGAACCCTTATGCCTCTATTTATAATATCATATAGAAGCATGCAAAAGGTTGTCATAATAATATTATTAAACAAGAACATTATGGGGAGGTTAAAGGGTGTGAGAGTTACACCCATAATGGTGTGTGGAGTAATGGAGGATTAACTACACATCGAAGAAGATGGATGGGAGTTACTTAATTCTAAGAGTTATGGACATCCACCATAAATATATTATTTTGTAACATAGGATATATATATATATAGGAAGATATTTATGTCAACTAAAAATTCAGTCAAATTCAAAATTATATATATTAGTTTGTTAGAAAAGATAAAATTTTAAAATATCATTATCTAATAGTTTATAATTTCAAAAATTAAAAAATAGAAAATCATTTGAGAAGTTGTATTCAAACTTGAAAGCTGCTTTATTAGGAACTCAAACTTATTTCATTGATCCCAAATGTGTGCTTAATATATTTTACTTTATATTTTACTGTGAATTTATATTTAATTATTTCTTGAATTATTTTTTTGAAAATTTGTAATAGTGCTTCTCTATTTTTAAAATTTATAATAGTGCTTATTTATTTTTAATAGTTTTATACCTTTTGGTTATTATTATTATTATTATTATTATTATTATTATTATTATTATTATTACGATGCACGTGCTCCGCACGTGTAACGTTTGATCACTTAAAATTAAATAATGGTAGTAGTAATTTGATTATACTCGTTATGATTGAATAAAATGGACGAGCGGGATGTATGAAAGATTTATTGGTATTGAATTGAGGCTTATTTGATTGATTCATTCATTATTCTACAGTGAAGTGGTGATGACATGTTGATTTTTTATTTTTATAAAATAAAATTGCATAAGTTTCTTCTGGAAAATTATTGTTTCGGAGGTTGAAATTTGTTATGATTGTCATAGTTCACAAAATATTTTTTTGGGTAATTGGAGATATATTATAATAGAGAAGGAGTTGTACACCACAACATATTACATACAAGAATCTGACTATCAGCCTGGTTCATAACAAAACAATGCTTGGTCATCATCATTAGGTTGATGATTTAGTTTCCTAACAAAAGTAGTTCCTAAAATGTCTGGCCAAACATGCTTAAGGGCATACACATGAGGAACTACCAGATGGTTGATCTGCCCAAAAAGTATCGTGGTGGCTCCATGCTTCGCTAATGCATCAACAACGTTGTTCTGTTCCCTGTAGCAATGTAGGACTGGTGAATTCCCTAGCTTTCTCAGTATTGACCTGCACAAATCAATAATGGAGTCATAGTGAAGGTTACCATTTTTTAGCATATTAATTACCTGAACAGATTCTATGTTAATTTCAATAGGCAGCAGCTTCTGTTCTTCCATAATTTTTAGTCCTTCAAGAAAGGCCAACCCGGAACCGGCCCTTCCATTTTAACCGGGTTGAGGGCTGGTTAAGGGCCGGTTTTGACGTTATCCGGGCCGGGACGGGCCAAACAGTAAAAAAATTAAAATCCACCCTAACCCGGCCCACTTAACCCAACCCGGTCAAACCCACCAAAACCCGGTTAAAAATCGGTCAAACCCGTTTAAAAAATAAATAAAAAATCCAATATACACTATATACACTCCAATATACAATATATATTTTTAAAAAAATATATAAACAATTACACATATATAGGTACCATTCAATATATAATTATATATGACTATACGTACTACTTTAAATAAAACATATGCTATAATAGTATAATATATATATATATATATATATATACACTACAATATATATATATATATATATATATACTAATGTATAAAACATATACACATGTATACGTTAAATATATACTACTTTAGAAGATATATACACATATATATGCACCATTCAATATATATGTACAACTTTAAATAAAATATATACTACAATATACATTTATATATATACAACAATATGTATATATATATATATATATAGTTACATACTAATTTATAAAACATATACACTTGTATACTTTAAAGATATACGTCTATAGAAGATATATACACATATATACGCACCATTCAATATATATGTACTACTTTAAAAAAAAGTATATAGTACAATATATATACTAATTTATAAAACAGAAAGTAATGTATACGTTAAATATACACTTCTATAGAAGATCTATTCACATATATACACTTTATTCTATGTATATGTAATACTTTAAATCAAATATACTATAATATATATACATTACAATATATATTTGTATAGTTATATACTAATTTATGAAACATATACACATGTATACGTTAAATATACACGTCTGTAGAAGATCTATTCACATATATACACTCTATTCTATGTATATGTAATACTTTAAATGAGATATACTACAACATATATACATTACAAATTTACAATATATATTTGTATAGTTATATATTAATTTATAAAATATATACACATGTATACGTTAAATATACATGTCTATAGAAGATCCATTCACATATATACACTTATTCTATGTATATATAATACTTTAAATGAAATATATTATAATATATATACATTACAATATATATTTGTATAGTTATATACTAATTTATAAAATATATACACATGTATACATTAAATATACACGTCTATAGAAGATCTATTCACATATATACACTCTATTCTATGTATACGCACCATTCAAGGTATATATACTACTACTTGTAAAATATACTACATTATATATGCATTACAATATATATAGATATACTTATATACTAATTTATAAAACATATACACATATATACATTAAATATACACTTCTATAGAAGATATATACACGTGTATACGCACCATTCAATGTATATATACTACTACTTATAAAATATACTACATTATATATACATTACAATATATATAGATATACTTATATACTAATTTATAAAACATATACACTTGTATATGTTAAATATACACTTCTACAGAAGATATATGCACAAATATACAAAACATATGCTACTTAATATAATAAATTAATAATATTTGGTAGTAAATTAATAATATATTAGAAGTAAGTTTTTAATTTAAAGTAGAAAACTAGAAATTCAATTTAAAATTTTAAATCATTAAATGAAAAAAAATAAAAAACAAGGACTAAGGAGTGAATGAATTTGGGGAATTTTATTGATTGCAAAATGATCCAAAATTTATAATTTACATGAATGAAAAATCTATAAATTATGCATCATTTTTTCCAACTCATTCATGTTAATATTAATGGGAACTTGCATAGGATAGTCGAAGTCAACGGGGGCAAAACCATGCATTGAACTTGATTCTGCTGAGTTCTCCCGTGAAGTCATAATTTCTTCAAGTTTCAGCTCGTCGCTCGGCTCCGGTTCCATTCCTTGGTTTCTTCTTTCCGCTCTAATCCAATCTCTGGGGCAAACTAGAACATTCATTGCATTGCTTCCCAATGAGTGTCGGTTGTCTCCAAGCTGCTGTCGTCCCTGACTAAAGGCGCTCTCTGATGCAACGGTTGACATTGGAACATTCAAGATATCTATAGCTAATCTTGAAAGCACAGGATATTGTGTTTCATTACTCCTCCACCAATCCAACGTGTTGATCCGTCGTCTGTGGTCCTCTGGTGCCATCCGAAGATAATATTTTAGCTCTTCCTGATAAGTTGATGTGTAAGTTCTCTCATCAACGTTGTTCCAATAATTTAAATCATAAAATGAATCAGAAAAACCACTATATGCCGGCCTTTTAGAAGATGATGGCTCCTCGGGGGATGAGGAGCGACAGTTGGAGTGATATTTGTACGTACGGCTAAGTCAAATAAATCAGCATAGTGATTATATAATTTTTCTATGTAATCCTTTGCATCAGTTGTAGCCGTCCACAAATCAGGTTGTACTCGTTCAGAATCATAGTTAGTATTTATTTCTAAGTTAGTATAAATAAGAGTACTAAATTGACACATATGATTATATTTCATGCACGGATTTAGCATAGCACCAACCAAGTTAATAGGGGGGATCGGGAAAAAATATTTTTTAAATTTCGTAAACATAGCGCCAACAGCTTCTTTATAACCTTCTTTATTTTTATATTCTTTGAGCAAACCAGAAATATCGGCTATATATGCCAAAATATTACAAACAGTAGGATAATAAGCACCGGGAAATTCAACCGTAGCAACATAAAATTTTTCTAAAAACTTAACAAGATCATTAATTACAACCCAATCAGAATTATGTAGCATGCAATCAGCAGAATCAGCAAATGAACCGCAATGTTGGTTAAAAGTTAGTGTAATAGGAATTCTATATTTATAACAAGTTTTTAAAAATTCATACGTAGAATTTCATCTAGTATCAATTTCCTCAGGCATCAAAATCGGTGTAAGTCCATTTTCTTGACATTTAACTTTAAATTCTCTAATTCTCGATCTACGATTATTTTCTTGAATAAAACCAACGGCAAGATGAATTTTTTCAATATAAAGCTCAAAAAATTTAAGACCATCTTTTACAATTAAATTATATATATGACATGCACACTTAATATGAAAAATTTTAGGCAAGGGTGGAGATAGCGTAGATTTTATTTTTGTTATAGCAGTCTTGTTGTTAGAAGCATTATCAAAAGCAATACATAAAATTTTATTTTTGATACCATAATATCCGACAATTTTAACAATAGAATCAGCAATAAATTGTCCAGTATGTTTACGATCTTCATCATATAAAAAAGCAAGAATACGTTTTTGCATCAGGAAATTACTATCCATCCAATGACAAGTAACGGTTAAATAATCATTTTTATTTACAGCACGACCAAGATCAGAAGTTAGGGACAATTTACATTGAATATTTTTAACAATGTTGATAAATAAAAACAATATTGTGAATGGAGTCTAAAAATATCAGACCGACAAGTAGTTCTAGGAATACCATTAAACATAGGATTATAAATTGCTTGTATATAACTAATAAAGGCATCAGAAGAAGGAAAACTAAAAGGCAAACAACCCACAGCTACCATTTTAGCTATTTCTTCCCTGTCCCTCAATTTATTATACTTCTTTGCTACGTGACCGGTTGCTGGGTCCATTCTAGTTTGCGTTGACCCACCAACATCCCCACCACCTTTTGCAATATTTAACTCTCTTTTGCGATCTTCAGCTATATGTCTCATTAACGTACCCGTACCCCCTTGCTTGCCTCCACTTCTATGCTTATATATTTGTTGACAAATATTACATTGCACCTCAATATCTGATATACGTTCAAAAAATTGACATGCAATACTAGTTCTTTTACGAGGTTTTGGGGCACTGGGAGGATGGGAAGGGAGATTAACTGATTCAGATCTAACGTTAGCACCTCCTATTGCGGGTGTCTCAGCAATATTTTCATTATCTTCGTCTAAATTAACCGCATCTACTTCATTTTCTTCTTCTATACCGTAATTTTCCTAAGCTTCTACATAATCCATATCTTGAGCACCTACACCTATTTCTTCCTCAAAAGGTGTACCAAGCAGTACCGGAGGCGAAGGCACACGGGTATATCTACTACTTGAACTACCTCTACCGCTAGTAATTCGCGTTTTACTACCACTACCGCTTCCGGGACAAAAAAATTTTACACATTTAGTAGCGAGGTTTCTTAATTTATCCATAATATAAATTAAATTAAACTAAAAATATTCAAAATACACAAATATAATAAAATTAAATATTAAACAATTAATACAATAAATAAAAATTAAACGTAAGAGATGGAACGACAATACCAAATTTTGGAAGTATCCGAAGATTGCGACTTTAGAAACTTTCGCTCATACTTTGTAAATGAAAAATTAAAAAATTAAAGTGAACACTTTAAGAAATTAAATATATTGAATATTTGAGAATTGAGAATTAAGATTTGAGAGAGAATGAGATTTGAGAGAGCGAAAAATTGTTTGAAAAATGATTTGAAGTTGTAGGGTATTTATAGATTTTTTTTTGGAATTAAAAAATATTTTTTAAAGTTTTTTTTTTTTAATAAATGGGCCCAAACTAACCGTTTGGACCCAAAAACGGCTATATAGCCGTTGGGCCAACGGCTAGTTTGGCCCAAAATCCAAAATATCTTTTTTTTTTAAAATTTTTCCGGGCCAGGCCGAGCCGGTTAACCGGTGGGCCTGGATCGGGCTTGGTTCGGGCCGGGTTAGCCGGGCCCATTTTAACAAAATAACCGGCCCGGGACCCAGAACCCTAAAGCCCTAGGGCTTATCGGGCCGGGCCAAACCGGGCCGGGTTAGGTACTAGGGTCGGGTCGGGTCGGGCTGGCTCACTTGACACCCCTAGCACCACATGGTTTCCATCCTAAAGGGTCTGTTAGAGTTGGGGATACTGTTGGTTAGGCTGATTAAGAGAGGACAGTGATCAGAATGAGTTCTAGGGAGGTGAGTAATAGAGGCATTTGGAAAGAGATGGATCAAACTATCGCTTGCTAGCCATCTATCAAGTCTTTCTAGAATGAGCTGCCTTTTATTTCTAAATATTTTATTTGTCCAAGTGTATCTACTGCCCTTAAAACCTAAGTCAATAAGATTTCATTGGTTCATAACATTGAAGAACAGGTTGGTTCTAGTTTGGCTTATGGGGTTCCCTCCAAACTTGTCCGAGGCTCTCAGAACATCTTTAAAATCACCTCCCACTAACCAACAGTTATTGTTATTACTGTTACTGTTATTAATGGTATCAGCGAAAGTAGTAAGCTGCTCCAAAGGGTCTTCCTAAGGCTAAGGTCAGTACTGGCATAAATAATGCTTAAAAACCAATCAGAAGGGGGAGAAAGTACCTTGACAGCAGTATGGATTCCTTGGGGGGTTATAGAGATATCGTTGATGCTTAGGAGATCTTCTTTCCACATCAGGACTATGCCCCAGAATTTCCATTAGCACTTGATTAAAGCTGACAGTCAAATCTTAGCTCTTGGGTGAGTTGGTGGTGGTCAGACATTCGAGTCTCGAGCAAGGCGAGCATCCAAGGTTTATAAAGAGCAATCATGGTGTTGAAATGTCGTCGGAATTCGGGGTTGTTTGCTCCCCTAGCACTCCATACGATGATGTTCATCATGGGGATTTTAGGAGTCACTGGTGTTTTCATTACCTCTTTCCCCCACAAAATGTTGTCTCTACTGGTGTATGGGTGTACTTCTCGTTCAGTTGTTAAATGTTTTAAGTTTTGGTGGAAAAAAAATTGAAATTGTGTTGAAACTAATGTTTTTATATTTATTTTTAGATTTTTAAAATTTTCTTAAAATTCAATTTAGTTGATTTAGAATTCTTAAATTAATGAAAACAGCATTAGTTGCCATTAATTCTTCTTACTTCTAATAAGGAGAGGCTTTACCATAAATATATTTAATTAATTTTTAACTCTTAACATTAGGAAAAAATAGTGAAAATACAATTTTGTCTAAAACAAAGACTTTTAATGAAAGGCAAAAAGTTCAAACGATATTTCTAAGGTCCTCCACACTTTTAATATATTATAGATTATAGATTATAGATTATAGATATAGATATAGATATAGATTAGTTTAATAATACTTTTATCTTTCAGTAATAAGTAAATAAATTATATTTAAATATTTTTTATAATTTATAGCATTTAAATTTTATAAGAGATAAGTTTGAAATAGTAAAAGTCTATTGGAACTCTTTTAAGGGATCGTTTAGTAGAGTGTATAAGAACAATGCAGAATATAATGTATTAGTAATGCTTGCATTACTTATGCTTGTATTAGTTATGCATGCATTATTTTTTATACATTGCTTGGTTTGATGTATAAGAAATAATACATCTTACATAATTTCTGTAAAAGAAATGTTTGTTTACAAAAATACCCTTCTTTGATTTTGTACGCTTTTTTGCAACAAAATTTTTTTGCCATCTCAAATATAATTAGTATTGTTGAACTAGTATATAGAGGTTTAGAATTAATTGTAAGACCTTCGGCTTTGCGCAAAAATGTTACGCCAACGGATTAACATAGTCAAAACAAAAATAAAATACAAGACGTAAAATTAAGAAATAGTCTCAATTTTTTTTAATCTTTTTAAAGACCCTCGAAATAAAGAAAAATATGTTTATAGTTATTTTAAATCAACTATTTATTGTTTTAAATTAAAATAGTAGAAAAAGAAATTGTGAAATGTTTTGAAAAGATTCACTATTGCAAATTAAAATGGTGGGAAAAGAAATAGTGAAATATTTTGAGAGAAAAATTGAGGGGTATTAAGGTCATTTAATAAGTTAATGCATGTGTTTAAAGTCTCTGTATTGCTAATACATAGGAAATGGAGTGTATTACTAATACACACTTCAATACACAATAGAGTGTATAACTAATGCTTGCATTAGTTATACATTGACAAAAAGACGTACCAAACAAGGTATTAGTAATACACATTAACTAATGCATGCATTATATTTTACAATATACTCTACCAGACGACCCCTAAGTATGTGTTTCTATTTTTGAGATAATAATTTTTTTTTTTTGAAGAAGGATAGTATATTTCAAATTCAAATATTTTATCTTTCAATTCAAAACTTTTATTATGATATGTTTTTAACTTTATCTTAAAATTGTCATTTGTCTTATTCTTATTTAATATTACTCATAAAAATGAATTAAAGATTTTATTCCTACCTCGACCCCCACCCCTACCCCATGCCCTCAATTTTATTTTATTTTTTTAATATAGTAATCTTTTTCCTACCCACCCACCACCTACATCCACCACCTGGCCTACCCCACACCCCCTACACCACCCCATCCTCCACCCACCACAACCCCCCGCCCTTCCCTTCTCTATCACAATGTTCATCACTCTACACCTACCCATTCTTATTATTATTATTATTATTATTATTATTATTATTATTATTATTATTATTATTATATATATATATATATATATATATATATATATATGCAAATAATTTAATAAAAGATGGGCTATATGTATAAACCACAAGTATAAATTATATTATATTAGTTAAAGAAGTACATTTATCCCAAAGAAAAATGTTGTTGAAAGCGTAAATAATTTTAACAACAATATTGTAAAAATTATTTTTTGATACTATTATATCAATATTTTGTGAATAAAATGATCGTATAAATTTTTTCAAGATAAGCACAATCTAAATAAGAAAATAATTGTAACTGTAATAAACAAAAGAAGAAAAAAAGAAGAAAGCTTAAATGATATATGTATTGAAGTGGATAGGTTACAAATATGGATATTTATATCAACTAAAATTTCAGTCAAATTCAGAATTTTTAATATATCAGTTTGTTAGAAAAGATGAGATTCTAAATTATCATTATCTAATAGTTAAGTATTTCAAAAATTTTAAAATAGAAAATCATTTGAGAAGTTACATTCAAACTTGAAAATTTCATAGTTAACATTTTATTAGGAACTCAAACTCATTTAATTGATTTAAATAAAAAAAATAAAAAGATGAGATATTTTTAAAAAAAAAAAAAGTTGTGCTCAACCATGCTCTTAATCTTTTTTACTATGTATTTTTTTGTGAAGTCATATTTATTTATTTATTTTAAAAATTTGTAATAGTGTTTCTATATTTTTAAAATAGTTTTATACCTTTTGATTATTGTTATTGTTGTTTTTGTTGTTATTGTTGTTCTTCTTCTTCTTATTATTATTATTATTAGTAGTAGTAGTACTACTACTACTACTACTACTATTGTTGTTGCTGCTGCTACTGTCGCCGCCGCCGCCGCTACTACTCCTATTATTATTATTATTATTATTATTATTATTATTATTATTATTATTATTATTATTATTATTATTATTATTATTACTACTACTACTATTGTCCTACTTCTACATACTACGTACTATCACACTACTTCTACCACTATATTACCCATCATTATTATTAGTTTAATAATATGTAATTAAATTATATTTAACTATTTTTTATAATAGAATTTAAATTTTAGAATAGATAAGTTTGAAATAGTAAAAGTCTATTAGAACTCTTTAAGTATGTGTTTCTGTGTTTAACATAATAATTTTTTAAAAAAGAAGGATAATATATTTCAAATTCAAATATTCCTATCTTTTAATTCAAAATTTTAATACAATACTTTGTAACCATGTATTACTAGAAGTGCAAGGCCCGTGTCAGCACGGGCTCAACAGTAGAACATGTGGATTACAATTTTTAAGTTTTAGGATTTATCTTGGAGTAGAAAGTTTGAGCAATAAAATATTTTTATTAGTATGATTGAGCTGAGGGGATCACTATTGAAACTTTTTTTTAATCTTCTTGTTGAACTTTACGATCAGAAATATAAAGAAAGAATAGGTGCAAATCTGATGAAATAGCTTAGATCAAATATCCAGCAGATTATTGATTTTCAGTATCGCAAAGATTAAGAATCATGTAAACTTACCCGATAAAGAGAATACACAACTTAGATTCACTATTATTTTGTTTAATTATTATTTTTAACACAGGAAAAGAGTGTTGTTTTTTAATAGAGAAGGAAGAACTGAGATATTCTTTTCTTTATTTTATTTTTAAAACAGAGAAATATTAATTAATATTGAGGAGCTATAAAAAGTTGAGAAAGATGGCTACACATATTTGATAGAAAATTTGCTAATGTTAAGAAAATGTGAAGTATTTGGTAGCAAATTTGTGATAGATACACATTTTTTGTACCTAAATTTACTTTATTTATATTTAAATTAGTTTGTAAAAATATTTTGCAAATAATCTTTATACTTCTTTTCTTTAATTTATTTAAAATATAGTAATAAAACTTACCTATGTTTTATTCTTCTCACACTTTACTACATACATTTTATCCTCTTTAAATCTCATTATGTCATTTTATCCTCTTTAAACATCATTTTACATTAAAATCATGATTGAAGCAGCTGAAGCAGAAATCAGTCAATTTTTTTTTTTGTTAATTATTGTTATTTACAGTACTTTTTATTTTATTTTCAAATAATATATGTTGTTTTATATCTTCTTCTGTCCCGTCCTAATTTATGTGGCACTAATATAATTTTGATAGTCAATCAAATATTTTATATTGACATATCATTTTGTTATTCTTATTTTTCTAATATATAAATGACTTATAATAAGGAGTCATATAGTAAAATCATTGTTCGAAAGATGAAAATTTAATTTAAAAGATTAAGAGTTAATTTCGCACTTTATGTCTATTTTTTCATTTAAATATTATTTATTTTCTTAATACCTAGATGACTCATAATAATTAATTAAGAGCAATTGATTATGTTATTATTATAAAAATTAATATAATTTTATCATATCCAATAGTAATCATCGATAATTCACCTGAATAGTATATTAATTAAATACGAGATGCTACATTTTCATATGCAAAGTATGATATTATTAAATATTATTGGATAGTGCACTATATTTATCTTTCACAATGATAAAATTTTACTATATATTTTTCTTTATTTCTTTTTAACTTGATACATATTGGCCCAACACAAATTCTAAGAAAATATTCATTAGAAAATTATTTTATTAAATTAAATTATTAATTTTGTACTTTAAAAATTTAAAGTTAAGATTAAATATTAGTATTTCTATATAAGAAGAAAAAATATTTTAAAATTTAAATTTATTAAAATAAATAAATAAATAAAAAGATTAATTTTCTATATAAAAGTCAATTAAAATAATAAAATTAATTTATATTAAAATTTTAGTTGCAATTAATTAAGATAATTTTTTATTTTGTCATGATTTATGTTGCACCGATAAAATTTTGAGAGTTGAATAGAATATTTATTTATTTTTAAAAAATTATTTTAACTTGTTAATTATTGTGATTTGTAATAATTTTTACGTAATTATCAAATAATATATTTACTCCTTGTGTCCCAATTTATGTGGCTTCGATACAATTTTGAGAGTCAACTAAAATTTTTATATATCTTTTAAATATTTTAAGTTGTTAATTATTACGATTTGCAGTACTTTTTCTTTTATCTCAATTTATGTGGCATTACTAAAATAATGAGAGTCAATAAAATTTCTATATGTATTTTTAAATATTTAAGTTATTAATTATTGTGATTTATGGTAACAAATTAGTTTTGAACATGATAGTCAATTAAATAAATAAAAAAATTACTTCCAATATTTAGTTATAGTTAATTAACATAAATTAATAGAATATATTAAATATTTAAATTATTATAATGAAACAATGAAATTATTATATATTGGGATATGATATGTAATTAAATAAGAGTAGAGGAATGTTTTGGTAATTACGTAAGAGGTGGTCGAAACCACCTCTCCTATATAATAGAAAAAATAACCCAAGTGTCTTAGTCTTATGTTGCTACTTGACTTCTTCTGGTGTATCATTCTTTGTTTTATAATATATATAGACTAGTATGCATACCCGTATGATGTACGGATAATATTAAAATATTCTTTTAAATTATTTTATATTAAAATGTCTTATTCGAGCATGTTAAAATGATATTATCTTTAAACTTATTCGAGCATGTTAAAATGATATTATCTTTAAAAAGTTCAACTATTCATATTATATCTTAATGAAATGCGAAAAAATATTCTACCCCCTACCCCTACCCCAGCCTACTCCACCCCCACCCGCTCTAATTTTTTTAGTGTTCAATATAATAATTTTTTTAAAAGAAGGATAATATATTTCAAATATCCCTCTTTTAATTCAAAAATTTTATTACAATACTCATTAACCTTGTATTTAAATTTCCAAGTGTCATATTCTTATGCTGTCACTTGACTTCTTCTAGTGCTTCAGCCTCTACTTTATAATATATACTAGTATACATACCCGTGCAATGCGCGAATAATATTAAAATATTATTTATAATTACTTCATATTGAAATGTCTCGTTCGATCATGTTAAATCATATTACTCACATTACTTTAAAAAAAAGTTCAACTATCATATTATTTTTTAATAAAATTTGAAAAGAAAAATTATAACCTCAACTTCCATCCCCCCGCCCTTCTCCAATCACAATTTTTAAAAATAAAAAATAAGATACAAATTCTACCCCCCCCCCCCCCAAACCCCAACTAAATTATACAAAAAATAATCATTTAACTGCAAAAAAAATTTAAGTTTTATCTTCTACTTTATTATACCATCACATCCCCCTCCCCCCGCCCCCCCTAACTAGATCTATATGAGTAAAAATAATTCTATAATTGTAAAAAAAAATAAAAAAATATGTTTCGTATTTTTCTTTGTTATATTGTTTATCATTTAAAGATTTTAGATTGTCAATAACAATTTTAAATTTTTATAATACCATCCCCTCATCTCTTTTATTTAAAATTTATAAATAATATATTGCATCTAATTACTTGCTTTTATACCATTTTAAATCATGTTACCTTAAGAAAAGTTCAACTATCACAATATTTTTCAATGAAATATGAGAAAATTTTTTTTCATAAATTTGAACAAAAAAAAAATTATACCCATCTCTTTGTAAGTCAGCAATAACTACAAAATCACCACTAAATAAATAAAAAAATCTCAAGAAAACTTCTTCATAAATTAAATAGTAGAAAAACGTATTAATTTGAAGACAATTATTATCGGTCCACTTTTTATATTTAAAGAGTGTTATCATTTGTAATGAGAGATGATGAACTGCGAGAAATGAATAGAGATAACATCAATGACTTCAATTTATATTTCAAAAGTTGCAACACACACATATATTACATTTATTGTAGAGCAAAAAATATTTTAACAAATGGATAAAGGTCATTAATTGTTATACATTATTTCCTCCTTTTCAAAACAATTTACAGATTTAAGATTGCACAATTCTTAAAGAATAATTAATTAAAATTGTGATTTGACTGATATATTCCTTATTAGGAGTAGTTTTTTAATCTTTATTAATTTTAGAATAGTTAATGATAAGGTAGAGTTGAAAAAAATAAATAATTATATTTTTAATCTTTTAAATTTACAACTATTTTAAGACAATTATTGTAGTAAATATGTCAACTATTTTGTTTTGATAACCACAACGTTCAGGCTTGCTTTCGCACATAAACATGTCAGTTGTTTTGAGAATGAGAAAGTACGAATTTTGAATGATATGTAGCGAATATAATATTAATATTTAAATTTTAATTAGCATGTCACTTGACTTAATATAATTACCTACTACTTTTCTTTGATATGTCATAAATTCTTATTCCTTATATATGTTCTTTCTATTATTTATTTTCACAATTTTTAAAATATCTAAATTTGTTAATAATATTTTTGAATACCATTTATTTACTTTATTTTATTTTAAAATTGAACTTTAATATCCTCACCATATATCTACCCACTTCATTTTTGTACATAGGCCATAAGTCTACTATTTTTAATTAATAACTTATTGACTTATCATCTTGCTTAATTTTGAAATATAATTTTCTAATAAAAAATAAAATATTAATTTAATATTATTTAAATAATTCATTAAATTTCACAATTACCTCATCAGTATATGAAGTCCCAATAGTTAATTATTTTTGTGTCGAAATTCATATTTAATATGTATTTATTAGTAGTGTGAAACAGTAAATTAATATGTACATGTTATATTACTTATATAATTAATCTATACAAACACATTCAAATAATTTTAGATAGAATTCAAACACATATAAAAAAATTTAATATGTCAACAAAAATAGTTTTATCTTAATATATGAATAATTTATATGTCAACTACTAAAGAATTCGATCCTAATTTTAAATATATATCAAATATTTCTATGATGGTAAGGAAAGACAAAACAAATGAAATCAATTAAATAGATTATTTTTCAGTTTGCATACTTTTCCTATCATAATTTTATAAATGCTCATTTCAAATCAAATACTTATATTTATTAAATATATAATATTTTTTATAAAGAAAATAAATAAAATAATAATTAAAAATATTTTTTTACACTCTTAGATTTTACCGAGAAGTATCACGATCATTCTTGCTGCTAGTGTTACTATAAAAAATATTAAGGATATTTTTTTGAAACTTAAATTTATGAGTCAAATAATAAATTTCTTGAAAAAAATATGCATCAGAAACAAATATACCACATCAAAGTCATAAGAAAATCTCACCAACAACAACTAAAATAAGAGAAAAAGTGATGAGGATAATTAATACAATTTATCTCTTTGTATTTGTTTTTATCAAAAATAAAATGGACAAAATCATAACAGAAAATATTACTTACTTGAATTCAAGCTAGAAAATAGATTAACATGTAATACCACCATCATTCATCTGCATATGAAAAAGTAAAATTGTTAAAACAAAAATAAATCTAAAAACATAGAATATGACGAATTCAGCAAATAAACCCATGAATAAATCTAATGATCAATAATTAAAAAAAAACAATAAAAAGCTTGACATTATACATAATTGTAGAAGTATATATAGGAGAATTAAGTAGTAGAACTTCATTCCAATTCGAATTTTATTTAAATTTAAATTCAAAAAACTAAAAAACTAATTCAAAAAATAAAAAAAAATAACTAATTAGGATATTGATTGTAATAAATATAGATTTTAAAAAATAGAGGAGCAAAATCTTATAGTTGCTATATAAAAGAAGAATTCACAATCAACAACTGATTTTAAATTTAAATTTAATAATAATCTTTATAAGTGGAACAATTGGAGAAATTTTATTTATATTTAAAATTAAATTAAATTAAATTAAATTATTAAATTATAATAATATTTATAAGATTTTGCTCCTCTATTTTTTAAAATGCACTACTACTTTTACTGTTATTATTTATTATTAGTATTATTAACATATTTTTATCTTTTATTTAACACTTAAATAAATTATATTTAAATAGTTTTATAACATTTATTTGAATTTTTAAAGAGATAAATACATGAAAGAGTAAAAGTCCATTTTGAAACTCTTTAACCATGAGTTTCTAATTTTAAGGTAATGACAATCTTTTTTTTTTCTAATAAGGGATAATATATTTTAAAATTTAAATATTTCTAATCTTTTAACTCATTCTTAATATAGAAGATATAGATATAGATATACAAGATATGGAATATATATGGAATAAATTCATATAATATTATTTTAAAAAAAATTATTTTATGTTTAAGAAGATATTGTATCTCCAATTGAAATTCAAAAAAAAAAAATTGATAGAATAGAGAACATCTTATATGATTGGTTAAACAACAATAAGAGTCCAATCAGAACTCTCTAGTGTGAAAATTAACTATTTCTAATATTTAGTTTTATTTTATAATTATTTTTAATTCAAAATTAATAATCTCTTAATTATTTCTAGTAGTTTACCTTTTTTCACGTTTTTTTTTGAAAAAAAATTCTTTTCTTTTCTTTTCTATCTTTCTTTTTTTCTTTTATTTTTTGTTAATTTGTTTTATAAAAATTAATTGACAACTTAAATATATAAAGGTATTTCAAGTAGATATATACGTTAAATTTAATTATTAAATTCTAATTTATATTTTAAATTTAAAAATAATTGCAAGTAAGGATAAGCTTTAGATATACACCACAAAGGTATATTATTTTTATTTATCAATAATAATAATAATAATAATAATAATAATAATATATTTATCATTATATTTAATACATATAAGTTTATGAAATATAAGAGTTTATTTAGAACTCTTTCACTATGTTTTCTATTTTAAACTAATTAATAATTTTTTTAAAGATTAATGTTATTTCAAATTCAATTAATTATAAAAATCTTATTACACTACTATTAAACTTGTCCTAAAAACTGACACGTGGCTTCTTAACATCTTGTCACTTGGCTTCTCCTGATGCTTCGTCCTCTGCTTTATAATATCCTCTGCTTTATGATATATATAGATATAGACTAGTATGCGTACCCGTGCGATACACGAATAATATTAAAATATTATTTTTAATCATTTTATATTGAAATGTCTTATTTGAGCATATTATATTTTACTAGTTTAATTGTACGTGTTTCACACGTGTAACGTTTGACTATTTAAAATTAAATAATTTTATCTATTGCGGAGATTTTTAAATAAAGCGTAAAAGTTTAAATTACTTTTCAAAGATTCTTCACACTTTAATATACTAATGTAAACATAAATAGAAATTTTAGCGTAAACACATATATTTTACCACCAGAAGCTCTAAGTGATTAATGGATCATCACTTTTGCGTTTGTCATGTAGTACCTCTTTCCCTTGCTATCAGGGACTAAGAGAGACGTATCAATTTGAACCATATTTGTGGTACAACCATTTTTCTTTTTTTTTTCTCTTCATATTTAAAAGCCTTTCTAGTTTTTAAAGTCAATTTTTTTATAAAATCATTGATTACATTCTTATTACGTACTTAAAACTTTTAAAAAATTCATACTTCTTAAATTTTTCTTATTCTAACGCTTTTATATTTATTTTTATATTTTTTTAATATTCTTAAAATCAAATTTAGTTGACTTAGAATTCTTAAATTAATGAAAAAAATATCTGTTGTCATTAATTCTGATGACATCTTACAAGGAAAGATTTTAACATAAATATATTTAATTAATTTTTAATTCTTAAATATTAGAGAAAAATAGTAAAACGATAATTTTGTCTAAAACAAAGACTTTTAATGAAGAAAAAAAAATTCAAATAACATTTCTAAAGCCCTTCACACTTTTAATATATTATAGATATAGATTATCTTTAAAAAGTTCAACAGTTCATATTATATCTTAATGAAATTCGAAAACATATTCTATCCCCCTACCCCTACCCCTACCCTACCCTGCTCCACTTCCACCCCCTCCATTATATATATATATATATATATATTCTAGTTTAATCGCACGTGCCTCGCACGTGCAACGGTCGATTATTTAAAATTAAATAATTTTACCTATTGTGGAGATTTATAATGAAATACAAAAAGTTTAATCACTTTGCAAAGATCTTTCACATTTTAATATAATAATGTAAACTTAAACATGTATTTTAGTGTAAGCGCGCGCGCGCACATACATATACATACATATATTACCACCAGAAGTTTCAAGTGGTTGAAGGATCATAACTTTTACATTTGTCATGCATTTCCTTGGGTCAATAGCAATAGTAGCCTAAAGAAATAAATTATAAAAGCAACAATGCAAAACGAAATTAACATGACTTTTATCGAAGTCGGTAAAAGGTACTTTAAAGTCTATTTTATATGGAATAGGAATTATTATTTTTTGGTTTTTAATTTTTTTAACCATATTTTTCATGAAAAAGATTATGCTAAAACCAAGTTGGGAAAGAATAGAATTTTTTTGATTTCACGTTGGGGTGGAGTTTTTTTCAATTACCAATTTATTATTATTATTATATTATTTTTTTGGTTTCAGGTTTGGGGTGGGTTTTATTTTTTTATTACTATTTTTTTTATTTCACCTTGAGTGGATTTTCTTTAGGGGAATGGACAAGAATAGCCACTCGACTAAAAGAAATGCCGCCAAGTGGCCATTGATTTTGAATTTCCAAAATATAGCCATTTAGGCCATTTTTTGCTATTGCCTTCATGTTATTTTTTTTCTTGTCTTTTAGCTATTTTTTTTTAAATTGCTGCTACACTTTTTTTAAAAATTCATTGCTTGCCCTCTCTTTCTAAAAAAATCTTTTTGTCTTTTTTTTTCACTGTTTTTTTCGCAACTCCGTTTTAAAAAAAGAAGAAGAAGCTATTCTTCTAATTGGTGTAGTTTTTCTAACAATCAAATACGATTTTATAACATTGTAATTGCTGCTCTTCTTTTTTATCAATCAAATACAATAATGGATATCAAATACATGAATCTTTGATACCAAATACAAATACATATTTTATACAATAATTGTATAAAAATGTATCAATGTGGTATAAAAGTGTATTAATTGAGTATAGAGACTATATGTGTTCAATTGGGCCAAATGGTTAAAAAACAAAAATAAATTGGGTCAACTGACTCCAATTGTCCACATTTTCAAATTGTGGGCCTTTTCTTTTCAAAGTGGCTAGCCCATATCCTTTTCGCTTTTTTTATTACTATTTTTTGGATTTTACGTTGTGGAAGATTTTTTTTATTTTTTTTATTTTTTTTGATTTCTAGATATGATTAGTTTTTTAGATGGTGGAAAAGGATTCTATTTTTTTGAGGAGAGTTTTTTTCTGTAATATAATCTATATTTAATATTACTAAAATAATTTTTAAAAAAAGGTAAAATGACGATTTTGTTTAAAGCGAAGTCTTTTAATGTACGGTAAAAAGCTTAAAAAATATTTCTAATACCCTTCACACATACGGAGAGAATATATATATATATATATATATATATATATATATATATATATAAATGTGTTACGTATAGAAATTAGATATGTGTTATAAAAAAATATAAAATTAAATTGAATTTTAAATCTAAAGAAAATAAATAAATTAAAATGATGAACACCAAGTTAAACGATGAAATAGCTATGCAAAAAACAAAAAGAATGAAGAAGATATTAACGGATAAGAATATTATTCTTAGAAATCCGTAGATTAACATTTCAATAAATTGATCTTATCTTATTTTAACAGTTATGATAATCTTATTAATATGACATTTAACTGAATTATAGTTTGAATTCAAATTCAAAAAGATTAACCCCAAATTGAAAAATATCAATTCAAAATTTGTACTATTAAAATTCAAAACTAAATTATTGTTTTTTAATCATTTAGATTAATAATATTATCTTTAAAATCTAAAAGAGTTTTGTATCAACAAAGTATTTTAGTTAATAGAAAATTTGTGCTCATTTACCACCCCATGTTTAAGAGATAACACTCTTTAATTTTCCCCGTAATCATAATATTCCTCGATAATATATTATCTCACTTATTTTAATTTCGTTATGAGACTAGTTTTCTTTTAGTTTTAAAAATTATTAGATTATATTTGAATAATTTTGTAAAGAGTTTAGATAATAAGATAGCAAATTTAATTGACATGTGATTTTCTAATAAAGAGTTTATCTACGTTGATATTTTTAATTTTAAAATTAATATGTCATTTAATGGATAAACAAACAAAACTAAGTTTGATTGAATTTATAATATACCTATATGTTTCTTGTGATAATTAAAACTTAATTTTTTATGTTATTTTTCTTTCTTATGCTTCAAATTCAATAAACTTATAATATGAAAAAGATAACAAAAGTTAGCATTTCAAACGCTAAATGATTGATTGGAAAACTCCATAAAAAGTGATTTTATTTTTCTTTTGTGTAATCAAATGTATTTATTTTTATCGAAAAATCAAAAAAACAAAACCAAAATGAAGAATATTGCTTGCTTGAATTCAGGTTTGGACACAGTCAAAAAGAAAATTAGCATATAATTCACTCATCTGCATATAAGAATCGAAAACATTAATATGAAAAGAACAAAATCATAATGAAAAATATTACTTACTTGAATTCAGGTTTGAATATAATACGAAAATATATCTATTAAACAATTATCATCTGCATATAAAATAAAAATATTAAATTAAAAAAAAATCTAAAACATAAAGGAAATGAAGAATGCAATAAATATATTAATTAACAAATAAAACTAATGATCAATAAAACCAAAAAGAAAAAGAAGAGAAGTTTAACATTATGTATTATTGTAGGAATACATATATGAGAGATTAAAAAACTATAGAACTTTATTTCAAATCAACTTTTATTTAAATTCAAATATCATATTCATTTTATAAAAGAAGATGAGTTTATTATTCGTTCTTATCCATTCTTTTCAATACAATGCTTATTAATCTTCTAATGTATATATATTTAATCAATTGTTACTCTTCATTATCTTTCCTGTTTCACCTTTCCCTATGTTTTTTTTTTTTTTTTGTATCTTATTTTCTTGCTTTTATTTATTTAAGAAATCATTTTATTTTATAAAATTAATAACGATTTTAAATATTCATATTTTTTTTAAAATGTCAAAATAATTGCATATAGGATAAATAAGGATTTGAGAGTTACAAATTATTTAGATATATGAAATAGTTATAAATTATTATTATTATTATTATTAATAATAATAATAATAGTAGTAGTAGTAGTAGTAGTAGTAATAATAATAATAATAATACTGTTATGAAATATAAAGCAAGAACAAGAATAATAGAGAGAGAAGAGTGGAAGCTTATTTATTTCTCTTAAGGATGATATCATCTTGATTGAGGATACAATGAACAAAACCCTTTTATTTATAGGAAAAAATACTCCTAGTTTCTCTAAAAAATATAGATACTTCATATCCTAATAGATATCCAATAGATCTTATCTATATTCTTGATAGACATTCACTATGATAGAAATATATTTATAACGCTCCTCTTTGAATGTCTAATTGATAAATAAATGCATCGTTAAAACCTTACTAGAAAAAATCCAGTGAAAAAAAAATCTAGTGAAGGAAAAAGAACACACATCTCTAACAATATGCATATAGGCCGTCTCATTAAAAACCTTACAGGGAAAACCCAGTGAGATAAAACCTCATAAGGGAAAAAGAGTACAACGCGTATTAACTTCCCTTAATGAGAACATCTTTGAACCTTTGCATCCTGATCTTTTGCACCATTTTCTTGAAAGTTGCAATTGGAGGAGACTTGGTGAATAAATTAGTCACATTGTCACTTGAATGAATCTGTTGCACGTTAATATCAGCATTCTTTTGTAGCTCATGTGTATAGAAGAGCTTTGACGATGTGTGCTTCATTCTATCTCCATTTATGGATCCCCCTTATGTTGTGCTATGCATGCTGCATTATCTTCATATAAGATTGTGGATACTTTGTCATATTTCAAACCATATTTTTCTTGAATGAGATGTATCATAGACCTCAATTACACACACTTTTGGCTTACTTCATGAATAACTATTATCTCACCATGGACCTCAATTACACACACTCTTGGCTTAATCCATGAATAACTATTATCTCAGCATGATTCGATGAAGTGACTACGATAAACTGCTTTGTATATCTCCAAGATATTGCAGTACCACTGTAATACCCCAAACTTTTCTTAAGCCTAATTTCGTCTCTATAAGATTGATGAATGACTTTCAAAGTGAGTAATATTTAAATCATATATAATTCTTATTATTTTGACTTTTTATCATGTGGAAAATTGAATTATCTTTCCAACGATATAAGATTCACCCAAATTCAATAATTGGATAAGGAGTTATGGCTAATTGAAGCTCCTGTCATAAAACATCGTCATTCAAACCCTTAGCGCGTTGCGGAGAGGAGTAATATCCTAATTGTCAGTTTCCAGTAGCCTAGCGCAATTATGTCCCCTCGTGCTGAAGTTTCAGGTCCCAACTAGTGGGATAGCGCGATGGCCGCGCGTTGCGGTGAACCTCAGATTTCCATTCGCCAATTTTCAGTGAGCCACTGTGATAGTGGCGCATCGCGGTGGCCCATAAAATTGGGATCCCAATTATATTTTCCAGTTCATTCAGAAGATAAAAAGGGTATTTTGGACATTTCCAAGCCACTTAAATCATCCAAACACTTGATTGAAGGTCATTACAAGCATCATATACGATCTTTCTAAAAAATCCGTCAACCAAAAACCCAAGTTCATCAAACTTCTCCTCCTAGAAACATAAGATTTCTCTATCAATTCTCAAACTTAAGTCAAGATTCCAAGTTCTTAGTGCAAGAATTCCAAGAACCCTTATTCAAGAGTTCCAATAACATCTCGCAAGCAAGTTATTCATCCAAGTTTATCAATCTAAGGTATGTGGGGTTTGAACAAGAACAATCCTTGTGTTCTTGTGCCCAAAAACTTTTTTTAAGATATAAATTTCTAAATTGTACTATGATTTCCATGAACATCAAGTTAGGGTTTATAGCCATTACCATTATTTGCAAGGTTATGTGATTTCCCATGGTTTAAAAGTTGAATTACATGATTTTGTTTATATTTCTGTACCTATTTTTGAATTTTCCAGATTTTAAGATGATTATGAATGTTTTGTTATCAAAGCATGAATTTTGAGATGTTGAAATCATGAGATCCATATTATGAGTTATTTTTTCAATATCTTGATTGAGATGATTGTAAGCTTTTTAAGATGATGGTTGATCATGAAGTTTAAAAATGATTTTGATGCATTAAAGCTTTACATTTTGAGTCCTAAGTATAAGTGATGAGTCTTAAATTGAGATTGAACTATGGGCCACTAAGCCCTACTTGAGAATTACAATTTTATGAACTTCTGTGCTACAAGCACATATGATTTGAGTACTTTGAGATTATTGAGAAATATTTGACCTTTTTGGTCCTAATAGAGTTGGAATCCACATTGATGTTCCATTAAAGCAAATAGTAATATATTTTGGTCTTCAGTATAGACCCTTAAGTTATTTTGAGGTGGATTTCCTAAGAGTTCTGAGCTGAGTATGAAAGTAGTATTTAGCACCGAGTTAGGTATGATTCTAAGGTCTCATACCTCAAAACTACGTGCCATTGTAGGACTGAGATTTATGGGCCCGAGGCTGAGATAGTGATCACTGAGTTGAGGTTATCTCCCTGGCAAGAGTATGTCGCCTCTACCCAACATGTGGTTTCTTCCTTAGGAGGACAAGACGTTGGACTCCATGTAGCTCACATAGTTTATGTCGGTTAGAAGAAACTCCCGAGTTTCCAAAGTTATGTAATTCCAAAAGTCACAGAGTTCCCAAGTCTTAAAGTTTCAAAGAGTCCTGAGTCCTTAAGTTTCAAAAAAGTTTTATTCTTCATGAGATAAAAGTATGAGTTTGAAAGCATTGTTTAAAGTTCCTTTAGCCTTCAAGTATTGAGAATAAGATAGAGAATACAGATTTTAGAAGTAAATAGAATAACTCACGAGATTTGTACTATATGCTTCATTATACATGATCTATGAGATTTAGATTTTAGCTTTTACTCAAGCTATGTGAGTCATTTATATCAGCATGCAGATTTTATATAAAGATTGATGATATTGTTTACTTATTGCATTGCACCCCCATATACTCAGTACATCCTCAAAGTGCTGATCCACATATATGTCTATGTGCTACATTGTCTCATAATGTAGGTACAAGTTGTAGTACGTGCAGGAAAAATCAGACAGTTACAGATTTCAGCGAGCAGATGATGAGTCCTCTTATTTTGGGACTTCAGTTAGATTCACTATTGTTCTTTGCTTTCTTATTCTTATGTATTAATTAGTGATAGTTGGGGTCGCATCCTTGCTATCTATAATTAGTATTAGTAGAGACTTCATAGACAGTCAGTAGAGTTAATGTATTCAGTTTCAGTTTTCATTGTAAAAGCAGAGTTATAATCATGTGAATTTAGTTTTGTATTGATTAGATTCAGAAAAGAGTTATCTTCCGCTGATATTGTACAAATTTATGCATTTTATTCAGTTGCCTATGATTTTTCCAGTAGAAGGGTTGTGACCCCAAGCACCGTGTGACGTCTTGGGATCCATTTTTGGGGTGTTACAAACTTAGTATCAGAGTACAGAGTTTAAGTGTCCTAAGGTGTCTGTGAAGCCGTGTCTAGTAGGGTCTTGCGGAACGATATGGAGACATCTGTACTTTTATTCGAGAGGCTATGAGGAATTTCGGAAATGTTTCCATTCTTTCAAGTCTCAGATCATGCTATAGAAAGATTCTCTAAGAAACTTATACAGATTTTTATCTTACTCTATTCAGGCCATCTCTACCTTATTTTTAAGGTATCAGAAATAGTCAAGTTTAAGTCTTTACTGATAAATCTTTCTCAGACAGTCTCTACAGATAGTTATAGGATTGTAAGCAAGCTAGAAAGTATCCCATCAGTGCTTTTGAGTTTCAAAGATTGAAGTATTTTATTCATGTTCATGAAAGTCGTGCACTAAGCCCAAGTCAGAGGTGCTTTCAGATTCCTCCTCAGAATCCATAATGTAAATCTATACTTTCCTACCCTTGTATTATTCCTGAGATAGCATGATCAACAAGTTTCAGTTTCTTCCCTGATAATTCTCTCAGACTTTCTAGCAAGAAGTTTCAAGAAGTCTCATAAAACGGCTAGAGAGGGGCCTTCTAGTGTGTTATAAGCCCCTCAAGTTTAAAGTTATATCCTCATTCTTATGAGCCATTCAATTAAGATAGAGTAAGATGTGTATTCTTAGATCATTGAATATTGTGTGTCAAGTTTTCATCTCTTGTAATCTTGTTATCATTGTGTTGTTGAAATGCAAAGTCTAGTAAAGTCGTGTGAGGTCTATTTTGATTCACTAGCAACTTGTTGTTCACCTTGTTGTTCTTGTGTTGGTTAGAACTGGGGGTTTAGAGGTGTATTGGCAAGAAGGGTGGTAAGTGCAATTTATGGAATATATGTATAGCTGAATTTTTTGCATATGAGTGAGCTAGGAATGCAGTGATATATCCTTGGGGGTTAGTTTAGTAGAAGGTAGAGAAGGAGTTATTAGTTGAGGTAAATTGTGGTTTGGTTGAAGTATGAAAAGAGTTGTTGACAGAGTTTGTTGTTCTAGAAAAGTATATGTTACTGATGAAAGAGCTTGGTGGATGAGCGTTGTTAATTTAGGGTTCCCTGAGATTGCAAGAAGGAGTATAGTTGAAACTTATAGAGTTATGAAAGAAGTTTAGGTGTATAGATAGGTATATAGTAATGATGTGTGGACGGAGGATGTGTTAATGGATTGTGATTAAGATAGTCCATATGATTATGATCGATTATTGTTGTTATGAGGTTTGAGTGGGCTAGTGTTTCTTGAGGTTTTATTTCATAGTTTCCAAGTGAGAATTGTGGTGCGAGGTGGGGTTGTAAATTATGTTGAGCACTAGACATTAAGTTTGAATGGTTAGTGGTCATGAAGGTGGATGTGACTATTTCTTGGTTAATGGTACTAGTTGTATGAAAGTGATCTAGTAGGCTTGAATAGTGTATACAAGAGCTTAAGTATATTTGATTCGTAATTGAGTCTGATGTTGTATGTATGATGTAGAAGTATGCCCAAGGTGATATGGGTCTGCATTAGTTTTGAGGATCATTGCATGTGGTGTAGTTAGTAGTACCGTGGAGATGCTAGTTGGATAAAGACCAGTTAGATAATGAATGATATTCTTGATAGCTAAGTTAAGGAGTTATGATTATGATTAAAAATGTTGAGACTTTTTAAGTATGATTTTGATTCTCATGGTTTAGAAATATAAGTTTACAGGCGTGATATTGGTAGGCTATGACAGAAGTAGTATGGTCCGTCAAAGGTTTTGAAGTATCCATGTTAAGCATTAGAAATCTAAGTTTAAAAGTTTCAAGATTCAGCTAATAGAAATAAGAGTTGAAGCACTAGATGGTGTGCACTCCGACTATGGGGATGCTCATGCAGATTCAAAGTTAGTAAGCGTTCAAGTATTATATGATGACTATTGGGGCTATAGAAAGATAGGGTGTAATTCAGAAGGTAGTATTAGAAATTAGTTTTACGCATTTAGGTGTTGTCATTCTGGCTAAGTTCTATTATTCGTGTGTATTATTATATCCCAGACTTTAGAATGAAGTGATTTTAGTTTAGACTAGAATGCATATAGTGGTTCATAGACTTAGAGTGATGGCTTAAATCTAAGGGGGAGATGATAGAACGAGTAACTGAGTCAAGCTTTCAGATTCTAGTAGATGTGCCAGTAAGTTGTAGAATAGCTGTGAGAAAGATTGATGCTTGGCCCAATCTTATTTCAGTATTTTCAGTTGTCCCAATACCTACTCATGCTTTAGGTGTTAGTTCCATGATCTTAATTCAGGTTCATGTATATGATAGAGATATGTACTCTTCTAGTTCCCAAAAAGAGGAGTTCGAGTTCTTTCAACAGTTGAAATCACATTCCATAAGTTATGAACTCCAAATCTGGGTCATACAACTCATGACTCTTGTACACAAGCTTTACGATATGTTCAGTTCAAGTGCTCAAGCAATACTTGTAATAAGCAGTGAAATTTAGATTTATATTATGCATGTTCTCGGGTCAACATCTTTGATAAGTTCATGATGTTAAATGCTCTATTCCTCAGGCCTCAGATGAGTGCCCAAGTTACGCATGATATCTTTTCATGCTACAGGTCCTCGTGTTTTACCTCTCAGTGACCTTTTCTTCAGGTCAAGAATTGTGACGATGAGCAGTTGTGTAATAGAAGAGAGTAAATGGGTCATGTTGGGGAAGATGGTCGTATGCTTGCTTTATGTAATTCTATGAGTCTGAATAAATATTGAGTGAAGTTTTTGTATATGACCTGGTCAGTTCAGAATATATCATGTATGTCTTCTTAAGAGTGGTGCATGGAAGTTGTTCTTAATAGAGGTTTGTACGTTGTGACAAGGGTGTTTTATGGGAGTGTGTTTAGAAGTGCATATGTGGTTATAAAAGTAGGCTTGAACATCATGTTTGTATATATCTGGATGAATGTACTGCACATTAGTAAAAGTCTAGTACAAGTTTAAATGTGGTTGTTAGATGTGGTAATGAGAATTTTGCATGAGATGGGAAGTTGTGAAGTGCAGGGTATGTTAAATTATGGTTCAGACTAGTATTACAGTATTATGTGGTGTATCCTGTGATTTTGGGTTAGGCATGAAGACGGTGAGGGAATTTAGTTCAGTTTAAACATAAGTAGATGGAAATATCAACGACCATGTGAGAATTAGAAGATGAATCAACGAGTATGGTCTTTAAGGGAAAGAAATAGTTAAGAGAATTTTTTAGAAGTATGTCTAAGATTGCTAGTAAGGTGTTGAGTCGCCTAAGGCCCAGAAATTCTATCCCAGTCTACGATTCAAAGAGGCTATGTTCCAAGCTATAGAGTTGTAGAAATATTGTAATCTCTTATTCAGATGCCTTTTTCAGGTCATGCCCAAAGTTCTTTGCTCCATCATATCGTTAGAACTCCCTAGGAGGGTGTTGATGAAATCCTCCACTTGAGTATGAGTATCTAGTATGATTCAGTTTGGATAGCCCACAGTCTAGTTTAACAATCAGACGAATAGATTTCAATAGTTTTCCATTTTCTGAACTAGTCTGGTCTTACTACCTGAGGTTTCATAAGTATGGTCATTCCAGTAAATAGTTGTTCGTACCCATGAAAATTTGCAAATTCAGCTCAGTATATGTATCAGGCATCAGTTTCAGAATTCGGATATCTAGTCATGATTCAGTGTGCAAGTATTCACTGAACGATCTTCGTTTTCTAAGTGTTCCAGCTCAGACAGTGTAATACCCATTGTGTAATCTTAGCCTTGGTTTCTCATGATTTATGCATGCATGAACTATCACTTCACAATCTATAAGTACGATTGCACCATGAGCACATCAAGCAAGTTCTAAACTCTCAGTATGAATCAACTTCTTACTATAAGTAAAGACAAGTTCAGTTGAAGGTGATAGTCTTCCCTCATTCAGCTCCTTTCTAATCAAAGATTCAGCTATATAGTTATTCTGATTATAAGTTCGTGCACTCATAGAAGTACTCAAAGGTTTAGAATGAGGTAGAATCAGTTTAGCAAGTTATTTCGAGCTGTGCACCCTCAGTTTTCCTGGATATTCTTAGCTTAGCTAGCCACATTCGAGGACTAATGTTCCCAAGGGGGAGATATTGTAATACCCCAAACTTTCCTTAAGCCTAATTTCGTTTCTATAAGATTGAGGAATGATTTCCAAAGTGAGTAATGTTTAAATCATATAGAATTCTCTTAATTTAAACTTTTTATCATGTGGGAAATTGAATTATCTTTCCAATGATATAAGATTCATCCAAATTCGATAATTGGGCAAGAAGTTATGGCTAATTGAAGTTCCCTGTCATAAAACACTGCCATTCAAACCCTTAGCGCATTACGGAGAGGATTAATATCCCAATTGTCAGTTTCTAGTAGCCTAGCGCGATTGTGACGCATCGCGTTGAAGTTTCAGGTCCCAACCAGTAGGATAACACGATGGCCTTGCATCGCGGTGACCCTCAGATTTCCATTCGTCAATTTCCAGTGAGCCACCGCGATAGTGGTGCGTCGCAGTGACCCATAAAATCGGGCTCCCAATTATATTTTCCAGTTTCGTTCAGAATTTAAAAAGGGTATTTTGGACTTTTTCCAAGCCACTTAAATCGTCCAAACACCTAATTTAAGGTCATTACAAGCATCATATACGATCTTTCTAAAAAATCCCTTAACCAAAAACCCTAGTTCATCAAACTTCTCCTCTAAGAAACTCAAGATTTCTCAATCAATTCTCAAACTTAAGTCAAGATTCCAAGTTCTTAGTGCAAGAATTCCAAGAACCCTCATTCAAGAGTTCCAATAACATCTCGCAAACAAGTTATTCATCCAAGTTTATCAATCTAAGGTATGTGGGGTTTGAACAAGAACAATCCTTGCATTCTTGTGCTCAAAAACTTATTTTAAGATATAAATTTTTGAATTTTACTATGATTTCATGAACATCAAGTTAGGGTTTATACCCATTACCATTATTTGCAAGGTTATGTGATTTCTCATGGTCTAAAAGTTGAATTACATGATTTTGTTTATATTTTCGTGCCTATTTCCGAATTTTACAGATTTTAAGATGATTATGAATGTTTTGTTATCAAAGCATGAATTTTGAGATGTTGAAATCATGAGATTCATATTATTAGTTATTTTTTCAATATCTTGATTGAGATGATTGTAAGCTTTTTAAGATGATGGTTGAGCATAAAATTTAAATATGATTTTGATGCATTATAGCTTTACATTTTGAGTCCTAAGTACAAGTGATGAGTCTTAACTTGAGATAACTTGAGATTGAACTATGGGCCACTAAGCTCTACTTGAGAATTGCAATTTTATGAACTTCTGTGCTATAAGCACCTATGATTTGAGTACTTTGAGATTATTGAGAAATATTTGACCTTTTTGGTCCTAATAGAGTTGGAATCCACATTGATGTTCCATTAAAGCAAATAGTAATACATTTTGGTCTTCAGTATAGACCCTTAAGTTATTTTAAGGTGGATTTCCTAAGAGTTCTGAGCTGAGTATGAAAGTAGTATTTAGCACCTAGTTGGGTATGATTCTGAGGTCTCATACCTTAGAACTACGTGCTATTGTAGGACTGAGATTTATAGGCCCGAGGCCGAGATAGTGATCACTGAGTTGAGGTTATACTCCCTGGCAAGAGTATGACGCCTCTCCCCAAAGTGTGGTTTCTTCCTTAGGAGGACAAGATGTTGGACTCCATGTAGCTCACATGGTTTATGTCGGTTAGAAGAAACTCCCGAGTTTCCAAAGTTATGTAATTCCAAGAGTCACAGATTTCCCAAGTCTTAAAGTTTCAAAGAGTCCTGAGTCCTTGAGTTTAAAAGAAGTTTTACTCTCCATGAGATAAAAGTATGAGTTTGAAAGCATTGTTTAAAGTTCCTTTAGCCTTCAAGTATTGAGAATAAGATGGAGAATATAGATTTTATAAGTAAATAGAATGACTCACGATATTTGTACTATATTCTTCATTATATATGATCTATGAGATTCAGATTTCAGCTTTTACTCAAGCTATGTGAGTCACTTATATCAGCATGCAGATTTTCTATAAAGATTGATGATATTGTTTACTTATTGCATTGCACCCTCATATAACTCAGTACATCCTCAAAGTGTTGATCCACATATATGTCTATGTGCTACATTGTCTCATAATGTAGGTACAAGTTGTAGTATCTGCAGTCAAAATCAGACAACTGCAGATTCCAGCCAGCAGATGATGAGTCCTTCTATTTCGGAGACTTCATTTAGATTCACTATTGTTCTTTACTTTCTTATTCTTATGTATTGATTAGTGATAGTTGGGGTCGCGTCCTTTCTATCTATAGTCAGTATTAGTAGAGGCTTTATAGACAGTCAGTAGAGTTAATGTATTCAGTTTCAGTTTTCATTGTAAAAGTAGAGTTATAATCCTGCGAATTCAGTATTGTATTGATTAGATTCAGAAAAGAGTTATCTTTCGCTGATATTGTACAAATTTATGTATTTTATTCAATTGCTTATGGGTTTTCCAGTAAAAGGTTAGCTTGGGGTCACTTGTGACCCTAAGCACCGTGTGACGTCTCGGGACTCATTTTCGGGGCATTACAACCACCACATATGAACACATAACCTGTTTGAGACCGAGTTTTATATAGGTTAGATAAGTACCCAACATCAGCATAACTAACAAGAACAGGACTGTAAGCTTAAGAATAAACTCATGTCTTTTATTCCATTTTGATGTCTCTTCGTAGGAGAAGAAATATACCTTGCTTAACAAATTGACTGAAAAGACTATATCAGGCCTTATAGTATTTGCAAGATACATTAGTGTTGTGCATTAATGACACTAAGATATGGTACTTCATATTTCTCATTTCAGCAAATAATCTATTACTTTTGAAAACTCTCCAAGAGTTTCAACAATATTCAGACCATCAATTTATCCTTTATAATGATAATAAACAAGTTTCTCATAAATTTTATATGCTTTAGGCATTTTGAATTCTTTAGAGATTTTCATATGGATTTTTGTCAAATGACAATATCAATATGTGTGACATCTTCAAGTGTCTGAACTACAAATTAAATAAGTGTCGCTACTAAAAAAATATCAAAAAGCGATGGCCAGCGTCGTTTTTTGGGCAAAAGCGATGAAAATTCATTGCTTTTTTGTTCGTATCAAAAAGGGGAGTTATTTTTTGAAAACGATGGTCTGCATCGCTTTTATTATGATGGACAACGTCACTTTTAGGAAAAAAATATTTTTAGTTATTTTTTAAAAAGTGATGTTGTGCGTCGCTTTTTGTTCTTCATGTGAAGAACACATGATGAACAAAAAGCGACGTTGTGCGTCATTTTTTGTTCATCATGCAAAGAGCACATGATGAACAAAAAACGACGGACATCGTCGTTTTATTGAAATAATAATAATTTTTTTCAGAAAAATTGACACTGTCCGTTGTAATTTGAGAAAAATAAAATATATTTTTTTAAAAAGGCGACGTTGGTCGCTTTTTGTTCTTCATAATGAATAAAATGCGACGTTGGTCGTCGCTTTTTTGCATTTTTTTTGGATGCATAAATTTACATTTTCTGCATCCCACCTGCCAAATAAAAATGCAATTCAATATATACATCCCTCATGCAACACACATTATTATAATAATCATACAACACACTACATCAACAAATCATTTAAGCAATTCAAATCAACAACACTTAAACAATGAATCCAACAACATTCAAAATACTTAAACACTCCTAAAGATTTTTCACTAATTAAACGCTAAGTTCAAAAATATCTAAAAATTATCTAAAAGTCAAGTCCAACAACACTAAGGAGTAGCCCCAACAAACTCCTCATCACTCTCTGTTTTCTCTTCGCTACTTGAATCAGGAGCAACGGCCTATGTCAAGGCACGTCTAAGATGTGCAATCTGATGTGACATAGCAGCATGTCTCTAAAAAAATTGTAGAAATGTGCTGATCGTGCTTTGCCAACCAACAACACATTGTCTGAAAATCAATTATCTGGTGTTATATGATTTTATATGATGAATGGTGGAATGTCCCACCACTCATGCCAAGGATATATAAAAAGTCTCATAACGCTCTCCCTTACAGCCTCATTAACTTCTTTTGACGCGGGATACCACCTATAAATAACATAATAAGTATGTAAGCTTGAATATTTTATTAATGAAAAAAATAAATCTATCAATTGAAAAATAAACTTACGAAGATCCATCAGGCTCGATGAACAGTTTACCAAGCATGTTCGTATCTTCAGAAACTAGATTAATCAAATCTGCATCAATATCTTCTTCTACAGGAGGTGGTGCACCAATTTCAAGTCATGAATTCACATTTTCAAATGATTACACTTTACTAATTTCAAAACACAAGTTCATCTTTCAAGTAACTACATTAAACCATTTTCAAGTCACTAATTCACTTCTCAAATGACTACACTTGATTAATTTGACGTCACTAGTACACATTTCAAAACACTACACTTAACCATTTTTAACTCTCTAATTCACTTCTCAAGTGACTAAACTTAAGCATTTTCAAGTCATGAATTCATATTTCAAGTATCAACACTAAACCAATTTCAAGTCATGAATTCACATTTCAAGTATCAACATTAAATCAATTTCAAATCATGAATTCACATTTTTTAAGTGATTACACTTTGCAAATTTAAAAACACAAGTTCACCTCTAAAGAACTACATTAAACCATTTTCAAGTCGCTAATCCACTTTTCAAGTGACTAGTACACATTTCAAAACACTACACTTAACCATTTTCAACTCTCTAATTCACTTCTCAAATGACTAAACTTAACCATTTTCAGATCATGAATTCATATTTCAAGTATCAACACTAAACCAATTTCAAGTCATGAATTCACATTTCAAGTCATAGACTTTACAAATTTGAAAACACAAGTTCACCTTTCAAGAACTATATTAAACCATTTTCAAGTCGCTAATCCACTTTTCAAGTGACTAGTACACATTTCAAAACACTACACTTAACCATTTTCAACTCTCTAATTCACTTCTCAAATGACTAAACTTAACAATTTTCAAGTCATGAATTCACATTTCAAGTATCAACACAAAACCAATTTCAAGTCATGAATTCACATTTTCAAGTGATTACACTTTACAAATTTCAAAACACAAGTTCACCTTTCAAGAACTACATTAAGCCATTTTTAAGTCGCTAATCCACTTTTCAAGTGACTAGTACACATTTCAAAACACTACACTTAACTATTTTCAACTCTCTAATTCACTTCTCAAATGACTAAACTTAACCATTTTCTAGTCATGAATTCACATTTCAAGATTCAACACTAAACCAATTTCAAGTCATGAATTCACATTTTCAAGTGATTACACTTTATAAATTTGACAACACAAGTTCACCTTTCAAGAACTACATTAAATTATTTTATTTTTATGGTGCATGAATTCATATCGTGCTTTTGGGAGGATGGCCATCTTCAAGTGGTCAAATCTTTGTTTTAGGTTATTCCACAAACAAGTAGATCCTTAGTAGTAAGGTAGCCAATTTTCAAAATTTCGTCAAGATGATGATGCAAGAAAATCATAACCTTAGCATGATTTTGATTAGATACTGTATTTTCTTTCTTTATGGTGTCTCCAAGACCCATAGCATCTAAGTGAATTTCTGCATTTAATACCCATGAAAGGTAGTTCTTGATCGAGGCAGCGAACTTAGATTTTGTAAGATTATTAGCAATATGAAAAGAAAGAAAATAATACCTTAGCCTTTAAATATGAGATGACAGAGTTTCATACTGATAACGTGTTGTGAAATATAAAGCAAGAATAAGAATAAATAAAGAGAGAAGAGTGAAGGCTTATTTATTTCTCTTAAGGATGAGAGATTATCTCGATTGTGGATACAATGAATAAAACTCTTCTATTTATAGGAAAAAATACTCCTAGTTTCTTTCTAAAACATAGATACTTCATATCCTAATAGATACCAAATAGATCTTAATATATTTTATCTATATTCTTGATAGACATTCACTATAATATAAATACATCTGTAACAAATACAACCATTACTACTATATTATTACGTACTGCTACTACTACTAATTTTTTATTATTACTGTTATTAGTGCTATTACTACACATATTACATACTACTACAACTACAATTAGTTATTATTATTATTATTATTATTATTCTTATTATTATATTGCAATTTCATCTTTAATTTAATATTTAAATAAATTATATTAAGATATATTGTATAACATTTAAATTTTAAAAGAGATAAGTTTATGAAAGAGTAGGTCTATTTAAAACTACTCAACCATGAATTTTTATTTTTAATCTAATGAAAAAAAATAGTTTTAATAAAGGATAATATATTTTCAAATTCAAATATTTTCAATCCTTTAATTCAAAATTTTTATTACATTACTATTAAAGTTTGTTCTAAAAATTGCCAAGTGGCTTCTCAATAGTTTGTCACTTAACTAATTGTGGTGCTTCGTCCTCTACTTTATAATATAAGATATAGATATATAGATTTTAGACTAACTACTCTTCTTTATTATATATAATATATATAGATACAAATTTCTATTGAATCTAATAGATAGAATTCAATAAATATTTATCCGAGGCTATGAGCCTATATGGATTGGCTTAATTTAAATTCTTTTAAGTCAAAATATTTTAAGTACTTTTGGAGTATTTGAATAATTAAAAAATATTTATAAGCATTTAATTTTAAATTAAAATGATAAAAATAACCAAAAGTCAAAATTTAATCCGTATTGCTCTATAAATATTGACTTTTGACAAATTAAGGGATCGAAATTATTCAATGCAAAGGGACTATAATATAGCCTCAAACATTAGGATATTCCATCATTTTCTCTTTAAAATGTACCAAAAATAACTACTCGTCTGTATTATATATGGTATATATAGATATAAATTTCTATCGAATCTAATAGATAGAATTCAATAAATATTTGTCTGAGACTAAAAGTCTTTTTGGATTGGTTTAATTTAAGTCTTTTTAAGTCAAAATAGTTTTTAAATATTTTAAAAGTATTTAAATAATTAACTCATAAATACTTAATTTTAAGTTAAAATGATAAATATAAGCCAAAAAATTTAATCCATACAGCTCTACAACTATTAACTTTTGACAAATTAAGGGATAGGAATTATTCAATGCATCCTTAAGGGACTATTCTAACTATAGCCTCAAACATTAGGATCATTTTTATCGTTCTCTTAAAAATGTACCAAAAATATCCAAACTTTAAAGTTGGTGAAAAACGTGTGATTTTTAAGACAAACACACACACAAAAAAAACAAAATTTTCCTCGAATAGTTTCAAACTCCTACACGTATTGACACATGTCTATACCAATCTCTACTTTACACGTAATAGCTACCCGATGATATGGCACTCTAAACTCTTACATTATAAATATAAATAAAATTTTTAGACGATGAAAGAAATATACACTTGTTCATTCAGACAAAAATTGTTTCAAGATGGCAGAGAGTGGCATTTTGGTAATTTTATACGCTCTTGTTCTTGTTGCAGTTTATGGTGTTGTTGCTGAGGAGAAGGAACATGTGTTGACTTTGGACCATTCCAACCTCACCGATGTTGTCTCCAAACACAACTTCATTGTTGTTGAATTTTATGCACCTTGGTAATTAATCTTATGCTGCTTCCTTTTTTTTTTTTTTAATTATTATTTTATTTTAGAAAGGTTATATTTTTGCTGCTCTATTTATATTCAGTGATTGGATAAAAGGGGTTTTGTTTTTGATTTTTTAAAAAAATTCTTTTAGTTTTATTTTGCTGTAATTTTTTATTTCAAGATTGTTTCTTGAAAATTGACATTAGTTTATTTTGAAAGGGTTTATCAAGAACCTTTTTTGTGCGATTAATTCCTTTTTTCTCAACTCTGTTGTATCATTTTTTGTAAAGGAGTTTTGTTTCTGATTTTTTTTTTTGTTTTCTGAATGTTTTGAGTAGAAGAGAGATTTCGTGATTGGGTATTCGGGATTTAAGCTTTTTTTTTTTCTTTTTTTTTTCTGTGAAAAGATTTTTCTTTTTTCTTTTAGTTTAATTTTTGTTTTTTTAATGTGAATCATTTCTTGTGACCTTAATTTGTCTGAAAGGTTTTATCAAGGACCCTTTTGTTGATAGATGTATTTGGATTTGTGGACTGATTTAGGGTTTAAGGTATTTCTGTAAGAAAGCTTCTTTTAATTCATGTTTGCTGTTTTTTTTTTTTTTAATGGTTTAGAATCTATCCATGCAGCATTTTGATAAAGAAAAAGAATCTGTATGTGTTTGATGAGTTCTAGGTTATAAGATTTTTCTGGAAAAAGTTTCTTTTTTTTCGGTTAAAGTTTGCTGCTTATTTCTTGGTTTTAGAATCTCTTTGTCCAGAATTTTAAAAAGAAAAGAATTTGGATTTGTTTGTTGTTTGTCTATTTCTAAGTTATTAGTTTTTTATCTAAAATACAACAACAACAAATCCAGTGTATTCCCTCCCACATCTTGAGGTCTGGGGACCGTAAGATGTACGCAGTTCATACCACTATCTCCGGAGAAGTAGCAATTTCCGTACTGTGTAGATAAATATTTTTGGGAATTACACTGCTGATAACTCTAATTAGATTTATCTTTCTGTACTGTGTTGCTGCAAGTTAATGATTTTTGGGTCAACATTTGCTTGTTGATCTTCATAATGAAAACTTCAAATGGTTGGTGTAGGTTCTGTTGTAAGTGCTTTAGATATGAATGGAATTCCCAAGTTACAGACGTGTATGTGTGTGTATTTTTGGTAGAGGCTTGAGTAATCTGCGTTACATAGAAAATCTTTATGCCAAATAGTCTTGTTATGTGGAGGGGAGGATCCAATGTTACAGCACAGGGTTCATCTGAACCAGTAGATTCAGCGTCGGAGCATAAATTTAAATGTGAAAATTCACTAGGGTAGGGACAGGTAGTAGATATGTACCCATGAAAGACATAGTGAGTTTAGGTTAAAGCTATAACTTAGGACATGACATGCTTGAGGTTGGATTGACAGCTTGACATTAGTTTAAATCTTTTCTATGGCATGGATACTCGATTTTCATGGTTATTAATTGTTGTTGAAATGCTTATTTAGTTATTCTTTGGCACAAAAACGTTGACTTTATGTCTATACAAATTCTTCAATTAGATTGTAATGCCTTCATAGCTGTGGACATTTTTTGAGTGTATCAACATGGAAAGTATCAACTATAGAAGCAATTGTTAATGAACAAATGTCCATCCTCATTATTTTTTTTTTCTTTTTTCACTTCCTTGCAATTTATAAGCACCTGATAATATACTTGCAATAACAGGTGTGGGCACTGTAAGAGTCTTGCTCCTGAGGTACTACTTTCTTTTCCCTTGTGTTTAAAGGGAGGAAGGTCATTCTCCTCCATCATTATATTTTTCTTGGCATTTTCAACCTCTGCCTCCCACTTTGTAGGAATACACTGGGTTTGTTGTTGTTGTTGTTTCAACCTCTGCCACTGATTTTTGGTAAATTGTTTTCTCTCCAGTATGAAAAAGCCGCCGCAGAGCTGAGTAGTCATGACCCTCCAATTGTTCTAGCCAAGTATGATGCAAATGATGAAGCCAATAGAGAAGCCGTAGCACAATACGAGATCCAGGGCTTCCCAACTATTAAGATCTTGCGGGATGGAGGAAAGAAAGTTCAAGAATATAATGGCCCTCGTGAAGCAGATGGTATTGTAGCCTATTTGAAGAAACAGCTGGGTCCTGCATCTGCTGAAATCAAGTCGAAGGAGGACGCCACAAACCTTATTGATGAGAAAAGCATCTTTGTTGTAAGTGGTGATATTTTTTGATTTTTTCCTCATCATCATTATGGAAATTTATTCTCAGCATGTCATAGCTTCTTGCTGTCTATAATCTATATATGTTTCTTTAGGTTGGTATATTTCCAGAACCATCCGGAGAGAAGTTTGAGAACTATTTAACACTAGCTGAAAAATTGCGAGGTGAGATCGATTTTGCTCACACTGTTGACGCTAAACACCTTCCTCGGGGTGGACCAGTCAAGAAGCCCACTCTTCGTCTTCTAAAGCCATTTGATGAACACTTTGATGATTTTGAGGTATTACCATTATCTGTGTACAATTTTGTCTTTGTTACTTCATGCATTATGGTTATGAGGCTTAACTCTTGTCCTATATTATCTCTTAGTTGGCCGTATAAATCATATTTTTGCAGGATTTCCAAGTCGATGCAATGGAGAAGTTCATTACAGAAGCTAGTATTCCTGTTCTTACTATTTTTGACAAGGACCCAAACAACCATCCTTATGTTAACAAGTTCTTTGATAGTACCAATGCCAAGGTACTTGATTCTGCGAGCTGTCATCTGCAATTTCACCTGATATTTCAACATCAAGCAATTCTCTGTTTTTCTAATGAATTTTACAGTTACAATTTTGGTAGCTGTATTATTTTGTTTTCATTTGACATCTGCAATTCTACAGACAATGCTATTTGTGAACTTCAGCACTGAGCTTGACGCTTTTAAGTCCAAGTACCATGATGTTGCCATGCTTTATAAAGGGAACGGTGTGAGCTTCCTCTTGGGTGATGTTGAGGCTGGTGAAGGTGCTTTTGAGGTTAGTTAAATTTTTTCAACTATCTGATTAGAGAATCGTCTTACCCATGATCACATTGAAAGGCATGTTGAACATTCATTTTGTTTGGATTGCAGTACTTTGGACTGAAGCCCGAACTGGCACCTGTGGTCATAATAATGGACACTGATGATCTGAAGTACATTAAGGACCATGTAAAACCTGATGACCTTGCTGCTTTCTTGAAGGATTACAAGGTGATGGATCCTGTTCTTTTGGTTGTTGGTAGTTTTCATGTTGCACTTTTATCGTCTTGGATATTTGGAATTTGAAAAACCGTAATCCACCATGAACAATACTCTGCATTGAAGGGGAGGCTTGCTAACCTTAGTCCACTTTGTTACAGGATGGAAAACTGAAGCCACATGTAAAGTCACAGCCCATCCCTGAAACCAATGACGAACCTGTTAAGGTGGTTGTTAGGGATACCCTCCAGGATATGGTTTTCAACTCAGGAAAAAATGGTGTGTGTCTATCAGAATGTCATAATTCTTTATTCCTTGTTGAATTAACTGATTGTTGAACTTAAAGAGAAAATTATACGTAGTAGGAGGAAGAGTAAGTTTAGGGAGCAGAGTTACCAGCTTATTGCCCATGGGTTTGATGGTAAGAGTAATTGTGCTCTCCTGAATTGTTATTCTTTTGTTCTCAGTGCTGTTAGAGTTCTATGCACCTTGGTGTGGCCACTGCAAGAGTCTGGCTCCAATTTTGGACGAAGTGGCTGTATCATTTGAAAGCGATCCGGATGTTCTCATTGCAAAACTGGTAAGAACTTTTTCATTCTTCGTTACATTACTTATTAGCTGATCTTAGATAAATGAAGTGGACATTTGATCTTCTTGCTGAGGTTAAGGCATAAACATCAGACAGAATATATAGAATTTGTATCATTTTTTTAGCATTTACACCCCCTGTTATGTTGTGAATTTCGTTGTTCAAAAAAAAAAAAATGATTCGCAGAAAACAGACTTTGTTTTGTGGTCTTTTGAGTAGAATACGATTGTGAAGTGTATCAGGTATCAGAGAACACGCTTGTATGGCTTAATAACGTGTATAGATATGTATAATATTCGTCTCCATAATAACAGATGAATGCATTAGCAGCTGTTTACCTGTAATGCACAGTACATAGATTAGTAGTTGTGTTCGTCATTGGTCATTTCCTCACCTGTTTCCCCTTTACAGGACGCAACCGCAAATGATCTCCCGAAAGGTGAATTCGATGTTCAGGGATTCCCTACTATGTACTTCAGATCTGCCTCTGGTAGCTTGTCACAGTACGATGGTGAGAGAACAAAAGAGGCGATCATCGAATTTATCGAGAAGAATCGTGACAAGCCTGCTCAGTCAGACACTGCCAAAGACGATTCAGCAAAGGATGAGCTCTAGAGGTTTGATTATCTTCCTTAGAGTATCAATTGTTTTTTTCTCCCTTGAGCATCAATTTATGATATCTGCAATTATGGATATGATGGTCAACAGAATTTTGTCATGCTTGTTGAGTACAATGTCGTCCTTCATTTGGGAACTAGGGAAGGGAATGGAGAGGGAAGGAAAGGAATCCAGGTGAAGAAAACATTTGGTATAGAGGAAAACATTTGGTCAAAATTTATGGAGAACATTAGGAAAACAAATTCCTTAAAATGAATAAATAACTTCCCTAGTGGAAGTTAGGGAAAACACGTTCCAAAGTGACATTCCACATTAATCATCATCTCCCCACCCTACAACACATCGTACCTCCACCCCCACCCCCTTAGCCCCATGCCAATTCTCCTACGCTCCATCTTCATCCCATAAATATTAGATAAAATGGTTCTGGGACACTAGTTTCTGTTTACGTACCAAACACCGAAAAATCAGTAAGAAATACATTTGTTTATCAGGATAACATTTCCCTTCCGACCAAACACACCCCATAAAGGGGAGAAACATAGGGGTATCTATTTGGAAAAGGGGGGGGGGCGCTCTTTCAGCTCTCAACTTTCTACAAACCAAATTAGGAAGATGTAACAAATTTCTCTAATCAATCTCCTGCTCCAAACCGCGCTCCTGTTCTTCCAAGCCCATCCTTTTCCTTAGTTCCAAACTAAAGGTAAGATGTAACAAATTTCTGTAATCTTTTCTTTGTTTATTTGAAGGACACTAGATTTATCCATCCTTACTCTATCCCCACCCCTTCAAAGAAATTTGAAGAATAACACGCCCATAAGCTCGTGAAATCTCTGCCTGCTAAATTTTAGTATGATTTCTCCTTCTTAATTGTAATGTAGGTTGATCTTCTCTTGTTCAGGATTTCAGGAAACATTGTGTACTGGTGCATTCAGGTTTCGTTAAGGATTTACTGTTTCAGTTTTTCCCCGACAACCTCCCAACCGACTCCATTTCTGACTGCTGCTCCCTATGCACTCTCCGCTTCATCTGCTTCCCTTCTAGTTTTGAGTGCTGCTTTTAGCGCCAATAAACGGTTTTATGTATCTATTTGATATATGGAATGTAGCTGGATTCTGAGTTATTATCAATTGAGAAGTTCTGCAACTTTAGCATCAGCGGTTCTAATTTTCATCTTGGCCCATATTTCTTGGACTAAGTTTACAGTTTGTTTGATGACAAGTTGCAACTTTAGTCTAATGGCTTTTCGCTGTAACATGAGAACAAAATACCATTGTTGCACAGTACTGCATGTCTAGGCTAGTGGATGTTCGTTGCTACCCATTTGGACTATGATTTCCTTCACATTAATGACACTTTGGTTGAATATGTGGCAAAATAGAATTTTTATAGAGTCGTCCGAGAGATGAAAAAAGTCTTCTAACATTTCACGTATCACAATAAGTTTTTGGCAGTTATGAAACTCATAAAAGGGTGATAATTGAGGGAGGTTTTTAACCTATTCACTCAAAAAGGTTTTTCACGTGCATCGCCACATGAAACTCTTTTGAGGAATTTTTGGAGCGTATGTTCACATAACATGTCATATTTTTATAGAAATTCCTGGTATTAAATTGACATTCCTCTTCGCAATCACGACCCCTAATCCAATTCACAGCCCTTGGCCAGTGGATGGCTATAAACCATGTCATAGGCGTTAGCCTATGGGATGACTAAACTAAATCAGAGGATTAAGCTGATGGGATGGCTAAATCAATTATATAATCTGAGCATACGATATTTCCCTCATCCTAAACTATGATATAACATTGTATAGTACATGTGACAACATCATTGGAGACTATCACACAACATAAATTTCCAACACGTAGTACAAGTTATTAAATCGCCTTATCGTGGCTTTATAATTGATATTCTATGATGTCATGCTCAATTAATTAAAAACAAGTTTGGTTCATGCTTTTAAGCTCAACAATTTCATGGTCAAATTGAGAAAGGCACCAACCGGGAGAGATAATAAACTTGAAATGTTACTTGTGAAATTTGTTTTAACTAATTTCATTACGAAAATATTTTCTCATTTTTAAGAATCTTATTTTTCTGAAGGGATACTTTTCAAAACATCTTAGATCAACTAAATATGCAAAAATTAGAAAAAAATTTCAACACAACGCTAAACCCCTAACATCGCACTCACTAGGGAAGAATAATCAAAGCATTTTTCGATTTAGGTACACTTGGATTAGGGGTGTAGGAAAAGAGTATGTACACTTCAAAATAATAGGTGTAAACACCATTTTATTATTGCCACTAATAAATTTTATTTATCCTCAAATTACTCCCCAGACCCCACTAGGTGGGAATACACTGGGTTTTTTGTTGTTGTTGTATCCTCAAATTACTATATTTCAATTCAACAATTAATAAAATGTTATTATTAAATACTTTTGTTAAAATTTAAAAAATTATATACGGGTGTTCTCAAACACTCATTACCTAAATAAGTTAGCTATTTAAAATATAGCATCTCCTTTAACTATACACATTAGCCTCGGTAATCCCTAATAGTACTTGAGGACTACTTTGATCGAGGTTGATGCATACAATTAAAAAGATGGCATATACGTAATTAAGAAAACCATTATCTATAATGTATCAACCTTGTATAAAGTGTAAAACAAAAGTTGTTTATACACAAATTTGAGTTAAATCGTCTGTTTATACACAAAGTAGACGCAACGTAATGTAAATATTTTCAAAAACTAACACAGATTGTAATTTTCTCTATTCTATATGATTAACTTATCCACATAATACGTGTTTCAAAATACTCACAAAAGCTTATGAAAGTTTCAAACCTAAAATTGTACTCACTGTTCATATTTAACTTATTTTATATACTAAAAATAGTTGTCCAACTTTATTTGTTTATGAAAAATCAAGAGATAATTTATATTTTATGTCTATTTTATTCTTATTATTAATTGTAGCCATTAAAAACTCATTTCTCAAAGTATTAAATTTCATTTTGAAAGAGCGATATAGTATAATTCTTTTTATTTATTGTTTCTTAAAAGCTGTGCCAAAATAAAGATAGGACATAAAGAGGTGTGCCAAATTAAAGATGAACAAGTAAAAATGGACGTCAAGAATTCTGCCAAATTAAAGATGGACGAAGAAATTACTCCCTAGGTTCACTTTTACTTATCATGTTTCACTTTAATAAGTCAATTTGACTAAACTTCAAAGGTAAATTGAAATAGATAAATTTGATATTTTAAATTTTAAATTAAGATCTTCGAAAATTATACAAAAAATGCTAGAAAGTACAATTATTTTATATTAATATGATGAAATTACATCTTAAAATATTCGTTAAAATTCATTAAATTTGCCTACCGAAAAATGAAACTTGTAAAAATAAATATTTTATCACACTTTAAATTGGAGGAAAGATGCGATTTTAAGGCAAAACACGAGGGTTGACCAACGGCCATTAATAAAAATAAAGAGAATAAATCAAAATACCTCTAAACTTGTCTTCAAAATGCACTTTAACACTTTAATTTTATGGACAATTATTTACTCCCCTCCTCCTCCTAACAACTTTCAAGTGAATTTACACCACTCGAATTGTTGTTGGTCCAGGTCATTTCGGGACAAGCGAATCATTTATGATGGAGAGGATGAGCCTCAAGAGAATGATTCAAGGTTCTTGCAGAGTGGAACCATGCAGTACCAAACATCCAACTTTTCCTTACACCTTCGTCCTCACACCTCACCATCTCTCTTTCCTGTTTCTCTATTTTTCTTCACCACTATCATCAACCAGCTCCAACAAAATATACATCAAAAATATTTTTCATGTGAATTTCTATAATAAGTTCAACTTCTCATAATTTTTTTAAGAGAATTTAATTTATTCCATCAAAATCATTTTTTTTTTCAATAATTGAATTAATTTTAAATTTATTGGATTCTTGTTTTGACGAACAAATTGAAAATACTCATATGAAAAATACTAAAAATTTATATTGAGATTGAATCGAAGAAAAAAATCGCAAAAAGAAAATCGAATCAAACAAAAATTTTCTCAAAATATGACAATTGAATTTGACAAAAAAATTCAACATATTTGCTATCTCTAATTCCTTTTACCCTCAAAGTAAAATTCTTTGACATTACAATTGTAATTTTTCAAAATCAAATTTCAAAAATTTGAGTCTAAAATCAAAAAGTAAAAGAAAAGGGTTGAAGAAGAAAGAATGAAAGGGGAGGGGGGGGGGGGGGGGGGGGGGGGGGGGGAATAAAGAGGATGGAAGGGGGGGTGTGGGGGCTGAAGAAGAGAGAAAATGGGGTGACAAGGGGGTGGGAATGGGTGAAGAAGAAAGCTTTTTTTGTTAAATTTATATATATATGTGAAATTATTCTTAAAAATATTTTTTTTGCATGACTTTGATGTGGCATTGACATTACGCTGATATATAGGCGCGTGTAATGCACTCTCTATTGTGAGAGTGGTATTATATCTTTAGGGTGGTAACAAAATACAAAATTTAACAACCCCACTTGTTTAAATATAAATTATGACACTAAGATCAAGTTATGTTCATGAATAGAGTAATGAATCTTTTGATTTTTTTTTTCAGTATGTATCTTTTGATTTAGACATCACCTTAGTACAATATCACAAGGTGAACTCGAAATTTCACATAGCATAGTAGCTGTGAACATGTTATTCCTTTTGATAACATCGATGACACTACACACACAAACATTTTATTCTTCCTTTAATTTCAAACATGCTTAGCACTATTGTGGTTATATATTATTCAAAATTCTTGACCATTTATAAGAGAAACTCTAACTTTCAATCAAAGTAGCACCACCTTTATGTTCATTAGGTGAAGTGCTTTTGGTGTCTTTGTTATATTTGAGACACTGTTCCTTGAACTGAACCTCATTAAGAGTACTAGAACTGAATCCTCTAATCTATGACAACCAGTGATGTCGCCCAAAACTACACTCTCCTTAGAAGTATAATGCAGTCGATTGCAAATACAATAACCCAACTAGGTTGGAGTCGATCCCACAGGGAAAACATGAATAATTGCTTGACTTGATGTAATCCGCGAGTAGTAAAGGAAAGTACATGAGGGGATCTATAGTATCAATTGTAAGTAGTCACCAAATCTTGAGTGCTATTGAGTTATAATCAATAAGAGATGAACACTAGGTTTGTGTTTCCCCTGGCTTCTTAACTCCGTAAATTTCTCATGGTCAACCCAACTGTTCTGTTACTCTGCATGTAAAGTCTACAAGATAGGTATTATCAACTGCCGGATAAGCTAGAAGATAAATTTCACCCTTTACCGGGTAAGTCTCAGGGTGTCGTCTAGTTTCCCCTTGCTACGATCTTAGTTCACTATCACTGGGTAGGATCAAGTGATTAGATGAGACACGAGGACTAAAAGGTGGAGGTAGAAGGATCCCAAATCATTGTCTTAACTTATTTTCCCAATCACAAGCTCCCTTGTGGTGATGAATGTGAATACAAGCTATCTCAAGGTACTGCAGATACTTGAGATTAATTATTATGAAGAAGATTAAGATACATGCAGAAACTCTAGAACAGTTGAACTTCACACTTCCTCTACGTAGCTAATCCTCCAGGGTTCCCACAACCCTAGTTGAGGAGATTTGCCGCTAATGTTGTGCAAGAAACCATGATTATCAATGAAGAACACATAAAATCAATTGCACAAGAATAAGATGATTAAACTCTAAAGTCTTTAATAGAATAAACCCTAAAATCACAAGAACAATTGTGAAAGTATTGTAATAATATGTAAAAGAATGTAAAAGAACATAACCTAATAAAAGATAAATCCTAGGGTATTTATAGTATCTCAAAATAACCTTAAAATCCTAATAAAAATGAAAAAGCTAAAGTTAAGTCGATAGTTAGTACGACTCGGTATTCACTCGAATCGGTATCATACAAGTCGTACCTTACCTTGTCATATATGTTCTAGTATCTGATCTTTCCACAGCTTCAACTTTCTATTCAACAGACAACTTCTTCTTATGAATCGTACCTGAGTGTACGACTCATGTCCTCCATCCGTATTCACCTGGGACTTTTATCCTTCAAAGTTTTGAACACTGGTTTGTATACGACATCCCTATACGAGTCATACCCAAACTTCTGACTCTTATACTTCTAACACTTCAATCTTTGAATAGTAGCTTAGATTTTGTTATGCTTACGACTTTTCTGCACGTCTTGTATCCTCAATGTACAGCTCATATGGACAAGTAGTATGTTTTCTTCACTTGGTCTTTTGCTTTGGTCTTTGATTCTGGAATGCTTACGATTGGTTGACACAACTCGTATACTCATCTTATGAGTCATATACATGAGTCGTATCTTACCCTCACTTGGCATTTGGTCCTAGTGTTTGCTTCTGTTATGGGTACGATTCCTACTACGAGTCGTATGTTAGTATATGACTCGTGAGCTGACTCGTATCTTGATCAGTTTTGGTCTTTTCCAGATTTTTTTCTTTTCTTTTCATTCAAACACTGTTGTAGACCTGTATTACCTAAAATATACACCAAAGTGCATCATATCTAGTAAAACTCCCTAAGTTCATGCAGAAATTCGCGGTTTAAGCATCGAAAGTGTCATGTTTCCACACCACATCAACACCCTCAACTTAAACTTTTACATGTCCCCAGGCAAACAAAACCAAATAAATATTTTCTAGCACCGATATTATGCTTAAACAGGAAGTTCTCAAGCAATCCATGGCAGTGATTCTGAACTTAATTTCAACCTTATTGTTCTCCCCTTTAATTCTAATTTTCAAAACTCAGCTGCATATAACAATTTAGCACACATAGAAAGATGAGAAAGTACGATGATGGCATTACATTAGCAATAGACACTTGGGCATAGACACAAATTATATCTATCAAACATTTTAGCAACCTAGCAGTATAACCAATATGCGCTCACCGTCAAAGAAATTCCATTCACTCTTCTTTTGGATAATTTCAGGATATACCAAACGACTCTCTCACTCATAAAGAAGTACCACTGGTGTATATAGAATACCATAGGGTTGCTCTTATGCTCTTTTCCTAAGTTTTCAGACAGTCACGGTAGGATCATTATAGAAATTTGTTTGGCTTGTAATGTACACTTAGTAGGCTGGTATGGTACGTATGGACATTTAAAGTGACTAACTCTCCTTGGAACTACTCTAACTTTTGGGGTCTGTATTTAACCAATTTTTCACTTTATTTATTTCCATCCTTATTTCTCCCTTTTTATTTTAAAGCATATTCGGGTTGGGTATGGTCTTTTAGTCTTTATTTTTCTTTTTTTCACAAATTTCTTTTTCTACCACATCCAACCTTACTTTATTTTCTCTTATTTTACCCTCCTTTATACCCATTTCACATCATGCACCCCCATGATAGCCACCCTCAACGTAGGCGATTTGCTTGAGTTGAAGTGCACAATGTCCAAAAAGGATCTGGGCCAAAACATGTTCATTGTAATACAAATGAGAAGGTGATAGGTGTAACAAGAAAAATAGGCGTACAAACTCAAAATTGGGATCAAGGGATATCATTCACGCATGAAAGGTCAATTAGGCTAAAAGTGGACTAAAATAAAAAAGGGCCTATGATCCTTTCCTACCTAACTATCCTAGACCTAGGTAAAAGTAACCGGGCAAGTTCTAAATTCCAACATACCAAAAACTCAGTATATCTCATACGCACTTGCACAGGGCTATATTACTAAGTACTAGTTATCCAACTATGCAATTATTTTGTCCCTCACTATTCTATCCCTAGTCCTAATGCCATCTTCAGATTCACAACAATCACACAAAAGTATACCAATCACGCAATTATTTAAACAAAATTTTTAAGGGGTCACTTGAATTTTCATTAAAACATAAAATTTAGCATAACATCCATAAATCAAATCACTCTCATCAAAAACATAAAAATAGAATTTTCATTACAAATAAATTTTTTCAAAATCATCAATAAAAATAATCCACTACCATAGGCGCGCTAATCAACTCCCTATCTCAGTCGCCTGCGTCAAACCTGCAAGTCATAACAGACTTTCAGTCTTAGTTACTTACATTTTATAGCTACACCCAAAATTTTTAGACTAACCCCCACCCCAACTAAAAATCGATGCACTGTCCCAGTGTTACAAAAATAAAAATAGAGTGAGGATAAAGGTCATACCTAGGTGCCCAACGCGCCGGTGCATCAACATTCGTATGTGGGCCCGCAGATCAAGTCCCACTCTCACCAGCTAACGTCCCATCAACCGGTATTGAATCAACCATAGACGGGGGCATAACATCATTCCTGTAGCATCAACAACCAGATCTCTCGATCCACCAGCTCCAGCGACCATCTCATGGACCCTAGTTTCCCGGTCCTGCTTATCCTGAATACTATCCGCTCTGGCTTTTTTCTCAACTTCTCGCTCTTTTTTCTTCTTTCTCTTCTTCTCTCTTCTTTCTTCTTTGGTCTTTTTAACCTGAATGTATGCCGGGTCTAACCAAATATTAAAAACATGGACAGTAGGAATCACTGTCTCTATAATGGGCTCAGCAACTACGGTCACTCATACGCTCCGAGACCATTTTCTTGATCTCCCCAACCTTGGTTCTGATATTAGCAACATCAGGCATCTGCCTTCTGCTTAACTTTTGAGTGATCCTTGACTCAAAAGCATCTAGACACCCTTGAACTCACCTATCCTGCTCTTTAATCCTCCTGTCAAGCTAATTTCTCACTCCTTCCGTATGAGTTATCTTTGTATCAAGCGTGGCTATCTTGGTAACAACCTCGGTCCATGATGTCTGTGATATTATCATAATGCTAGAAGGCATACCTCGTGGCCTAGGTGTCACAGACTGGATTGGTGGAGGGGCACTAGAAGTACCCATTATATCTGTATGCATACCCCATATTTGTGACTCTACCTTAGCAGTTGCAGCTAGATCAGGGGCGTCTGTCTGATCATCCTGTGGGAACATGCCTGCAAATATATCTGCTACCTACCTTATCGGTCGGGCCAAAGGGTTGGCCATATCTCTAATTAGGCCAATGTCAAAGTCCACCGGGCCTTGATCATCTCATCAATACCAGGGAGTTATAGCACTCCCACGGCTATATAAATCTTTGTAATTATGCATGGGAAGGCTAACAATGCCTTTTGATCACCTACTACCCTATCTCGCAGTTCTCGAGACAAGAACTCACCAATATCAAACTCATAATCGACTTTCATGGCTGCTTGGTCTGGACTCAATATGTTATCTCCTGTAGTAGGGCACAACTTATGTTGAGCCAAGGTCCACCATGTTTTTCCCTCGAAGTTGAGGGTACTCTTCTTAATCTTCTAAGAAACCATCCTGGGGCCTCCCACTACCCAGACAATATTTTCTCAATTTATGGCAATCCGTTCCATAATACATCTAAATATCACTAGCTTTTCATCCGAACCAAATAACCTCTGTGTAACTTCTCTTATTTTTGCTATCCTATAATACATTTCTTCTGTGTTGATCGGAGCCTGGTACTCTGGTCCATATAAAAATCTCCCAATGTTACGGGGAGAGATGTTTACCTAAACTCCCCGAATCATTAGTGACTCAATCGGATCACCACCCTTCTACATTTGACCTTGTGGATATCGCCTCTAAAGTTCTTCTTTGTATGCGACATAAAATTCACAAACCAGTACTTCACTATATTTTCCCGGTGCCCGTGTCATCTAATCAAACCCATACTGCCTGAAGCGCTCCTTAAATCTAGGCAATTTTGACAACCCTGTGGTGGTCATTCTTCTCTCAAGATATAATATCACTTTATCTTGCCACTCGAAATCTTGAACAACCCACTATTGAATGTATCCTGCATTTCCGGTACCCTCATCATTGAACGATGAGCATCAGGGCACTGGTGAGTGCTAGTGGTGGGTCATGTCGAGATATTGGTGGTACTTCATTCACATCCCCCACATGTCCAACATGCTCAGAATTTACCTCTTCCGAACTGAATTCAACCTCATCATTATTATCATCTTCATCATCAGCATTATCATCTTCGAAAGGTGGTTGAGGTGTATGGGAAGGAATGTAGTCAGATTCTTCCTCTGTGGGTGCTTTGAAGGTGAGTCTAATTCTTAGGGAACTACTTTATTTCCCTTAGACTTTGCAGCTGCCTTTCCCTTTTGTGCATCTTTCTTTTTAGAAGTTTCATTATAAACTTCCGTGCTGCTTTCAAATATTATTTCATACTTGGACTCATTGAATTCTGTACTAACCTCTGGTGCTTGCTTAGTATCCTTATTTGCAACTTCATTAGATTAGGAAGCATTCTTTGGAGGCATGGTTCCTGCAAATACAACATTATTAGTGACTAAGTAAAGAAAAAAAAAGAAAAATTTAAAACTAAAGTTCAATATGCTTGTTCTGATTCAGGTATGAGTGATGGGTACTAGTCGTATCGACTGGGTATGACTTGTATAACTAAGTCATATCATGTACAGTGCATGACCTTTGTTCACTGGTGGGCTTAAAACTCCTCCTAACCAGTCGTACCGGCAAGGTACGACTCATTACCAACAGTCATAAACTGATCGAGAACATTTATTCTAAATTTAATCATGTCACGTAGGTATGACTAATAGAATATGAGTCGTATGGTCTGGGTACGACTCGTATGGTCGAGTTGCATCCATCCCAAAACCTTAAATTTGTTAGACTTTTTTGTTGTTAGTGGGTACGATTCCCATTATGACTCCCGTATAGGTGGGTACGAGTCGTAAGAGGTCTCGTATCCACTACAACATAGAAGTCCAACTTTAAAGTTTGACTCCTTAGCAATTTCCTAAAATACCCACTACAATTTTCAGCTATTTCTATTATTTTAACCTACACAATCATATCAAAATCTTTTTACAAACCATCATTCTTCCTCAATTTCCATTTTTCAACAAACTCACTAGCCTAAGTTACCTACCAATGCAATATTTGTATAATTTTGACTCAAACCATGTTCATAGTAATAAACACCATGTATTTCAACTTGAAAAGTAAAGAAAATGCTTTGAAAAACTTACTTGATGTGTGAAAAATCTCAAATCTCGATTTTACTTCTATTCCTTCCCAAATTCGAGTTTAAATCACAAAAAATGAAGGAATTAAAGTTGTTGGTATGTTAATATAGTTGAATACACTTTAATTTTGTGGATTGTTACTTGAAATTGGGTTCAATATAGTGTGAGTACGAGTGGATCGTGTCGGGTGCCTTATAGGGTACCTCTTTTTTCCTCTAATTTAAGATTTGGGCCGGGTCAACCCACGATCTGACCATGTAAGCCTGGGAATGAGTTGTGTATACAACTCATATCTAGGATTACGGGTCATTATTTTGACTCGTAAAGACCTGGTACGTACCTGGGTTTCTAGAGTGGGTATGACTCAAGGTGACAAATCGTACCTTGAGGGTATGACTCATTCTGAGAATCGTATCTACTTTAAAAACTTTTACCTGAATTTGATTTTCATCCTAGGTCTATATGACTCTTACTTATGACTCGTACCCTCCAGATATGACTCATAAAGAGTCCGTATGACCAAAAACTTCTTCAACTTTTGTTGATATTTGCTACAATTGTTAACTTTGTACACTGAACAAACATATTACCGTATAAAAGTAATAACAAAAATATGGGTTTCCTCCCACGCAACGCTTGATTTAACGTTGCGGCACAATATGGATAAGTTGGGTAAATAGATATCTCCAACTAGCCCATGGATTGCCTCTCACGCATCGCTTGATTTAACGTCGCGACATGATGTCAATGCCTTGGTTACTCATACTTCACCAAGGTTAATTTTAGTCGGCTCATTTACTTCTCCAGAATTTCCCATATAGTGCTTTACTCTTTATCCGTTTACCTTAAACGGGCGATTACCATCCCTCTTTAGTTCTAAAGCACCATAGGGATAAACTCTTATAACTGTGAATGGACCATGCCACCTCGACCTTAGCTTACCTGGAAACAAATGAAGCTTGGAATTATATAGTAGCACCTGGTCATTTTTTTAAATACCCTCTTCTCAATCTTGCGGTCTTGGTGCGACTTTATCTTTTCTTTATAAATTCTTGAACTTTCATATGCTCGGAGCCAAAATTCATCCAACTTATTGATGCTATTCAACCTTGACTTTGCTGCATCTTTCCACTCTACATTCATCTTCTTTAACGTCTATAGTGCTTTATGTTCAACCTCAATTGGTAAATGGAAAGCTTTGCCATACACAAGTAGATAAGGTAAAGCACCTATGGGAGTCTTATAAGCTGTGCGGTAAGCCCACAATGCATCATCTAACTTTCTCGCCCAATCAGTCCTATTGGCATTCACAATCTTCACTAATATGAACTTGATTTCTCTATTAGATACTTCAACCTGTCCACTAGTCTATGGATGATAGGGTGTTGCCACCCTATGGTTCACTCCATATCTTTTTCAAGCAGACTTTTGAATAGGTAGTTGCAGAAATGTGACCCATCGTCTCTAATAATAGCACGTGGCATACCAAATCAAGAAAAAATATTCTTTCTAAAAAATACAGTGACACTATGAGCTTCATTTTTAGGAAGCATAATTGCTTTCACCCATTTCGACACATAGTATACAACTATAAGTATGGATTTCATGCCACACGAACTCACGAAAGGTTCCATGGAATCTATGCCCCATATATCAAACACAACCAATTCTAAAATAAAATTCATAGGTAGTTTATGTCTTCTAGAAATAGTACCTTATCACTGACATTGATCACAAGCATACGCGAAATCATGAGTATCTTTGTATATGGTTGGCCAATAGTAATCGTATTGCAGGATTTTGTGAGTTGTACGAGCCCTTCTATGATGACCCCCAACTAGCGATGAATGACATGCTTCAAGTATGTTCATCATCTCCACCTCAGGTATGCATCTGCGAATGATTCCATCTGCACAAATTTTAAATAAGGTTCATCCCAGAAAAATTTTCTTACCTCATGCATGAACTTCTTCTTTTGCTGATATAAAAGATCTTCTGGGACTAGATCATTGGCTAAGGAATTTACATAGTCTACAAACCATGGGATCAGATCTTGGGAAGCTGCAAATATCTGCTCATCTGAAAAACTATCATCAATCTCCAACCTAGTAGCAACATTCTTTATGGCTTCCTCCTCTAGTCTAGACAAGTGATCCACAACTTGATTTTCTGTGCCTTTTTTATCCTTCACCTCAAAGTCAAATTCTTGCAACATCAGCACCCACTGAATAAGCCTAGGCTTCGCATCTTTTTAAGCCATTAGGTACTGCAATGCTGTATAATCACAGTGCATAATCATCTTTGTCCAAATTAGGTAAGATCTAAACTTTTCAAAGGCAATATTCACTGTCAGTAACTCTTGCTCCATCATGGTATAGTTCTACTGAGCAAGATTTAGTGTATTACTAGCATAGTAGATGGGGTGACAGATCTTTTCTTTATGTTGGACTAGTATAGCCACTAAGGCCAATCCACTAGCATCACACATAATCTCTAAAGGTGACGACCAATCGAGAGACACAATGATTGGAGCAGTCACCAAATTCTCTTTTAGGCTTTCAAAAGCCTTTTTACATACATCATCAAAATTAATTTTATCTCCTTATCAAGAAATTTGCAAAGAGGATTAGCAATCTTCGAGAAGTCCTTGATAAATTACCTATAAAAACCTACATACCTTAGGAAACTCTAAATTTTCTTCATAGAAATTGGGTAAGGTAATTTTTCAATCACCTTAATCTTTGCTCAATTAACCTCTATGCCTCTTTTTGAAATCTTGTGCCCAAGAACAATTCCTTCTTTGACCATAAAATGACACTTTTCCCAATTAAGTACTAAGTTGAATTCTTCACACCTCTGTAGAGAATTTGCCAAGTGGTTTAAGGCATCTTCAAAAGAATCACCAATAACTGAGAAATTATCCATAAAAACTTCAATGGTGTATTTGACCATATTAGAAAAAATAGACATCATACATCTCTGAAATGTGGTGGGAGCATTGCATAGCCCGAATGGCATTCATTTGAATGCAAAGGTCCCACAAGGACATGTACATGTAGTCTTCTCTTGGTCCTTAGGTGCAATAGTGTAACTCCCTGAGTCTGTACCCCAGACGCTACACGATGCTTACGACCCCGAAGGATCACAAGCTAACCCATGACTGATGTCTGCTTTGAGAATTGAAACATGATACTGTAATAAATATGGAATAATAAGATGAAATGCCATAAAGTTCAAGACATTTGAAATACTGATGAAAATATCAAACTATAATAACAATTTATAAAATTGAATACTGTTTGTGAAAAGCCTCTAACTGATCTGTCTGAAAGTGGAGTTGATGGGACAATCCCCCAACTAACTCCATCTACTAAAATACTGATTCTACTAAAATAATGAAATAAAAGAATATCCTCGATAGATGAGGACTCACTATTAAATCTGATATGCTGGCTGAATCTAAATTTATCTATGCACGATTGGGGACCTGAATATTCGAACCTATGATATAAGATATCATAGCGTAAAAAAAAATATGCGTCAGTACGTATGCGTCAGTACGTGAAATGTACTGGTATGCTAGATGAGGTAAGGATGAATTCAAGGGTTCATATGCATGAACAATAACTGATTGAATGATATATAGAGAAACTGAACATAAGAGTATGTGGATAAATAATACTGCTGTAACTACTGAGTATGTAATATTGTGCATATACGTGGATGTATACTGTTACTGAGCTTTTTTAAAGCTAAATACTGAGTTCTAATATTGAGTAATTGATAATCTAGGATTCCTGATAACTGAGTTACTGATATTGATTGACTGTATCTGACAGTCCTGATTCTGTAGAAATAAAATAAGTTCTATTCTAAAGACTAAGACTGAAATTGTGGGAGGTAATCATCTAACCAATATGCCCAAAATAATATAAGATAACTGAGTTGGGGTCCAATCTGTAACCCCAATTGGAAGTATGTCAGTACCGTGCCACTGATAAAGACAATAGCTGTGAGTTAACCTTAACTAGTAGGAAGACACTTTGTAAACCCCCACTTGACAGGAAAACTCATGAGACATATGTCAATCCTTATCTGGCAGGAAGTCATCCCAACCTACGCTGGCTACGTAGTTCTGTAACTTAGGGATTGCTACTAAAGGTCAAACCCTATACTAAAAGGAATGCCCCCATCCCTGGGTTCTCTCGGTGCTAAATCCTACTCTCAACTGAAGACACTGAACTGATCATTAGACTGTACCAGGTTTGACTGAATAGTAACTAAGTGTGTTAACTGACTGGATTGGACTGATATTGAGTTCCACTAAGTTCTGTAACTGACTGAGTACTACTGATCTTGACATGACTAATACTACTCTGTAACTAACACTGGCTCTAGGTACACAGCTAGATTGTCAGGTATTAAATACCCTCAGGACTTGATAGCATGAAAAATAAAGCATAGCATAATTTTGGAAAGCATAACAATGTATACTTGTGCATAATTCTTTCATATAGACATTTCATCAAACACTTGTAGGGCATAAGCTTGTACATATACTAGCATGTCATGATTTCATCATTTAATTCACATGAACATTCTATCAATCATTTAGGGAGCACAATTTCATGCACATAATCATGGTTAATGTATAAGCATGGCAATTATAATGCCCAAACTTGCCATTTCATGGGTTTAACATATAATTCATATAATTCCCCCTAAATACTATCCTATTTTCATGAATCTTATCATAATCATGGATTGAAAATACTAAATTAACATCCTAGACACATTTACCACTTTGTAAATTCAAGGGTTTATCAATATAATCACATATTCATCACACATGCTATTCAATTTCATGAAACTTGCACTTAAATCATGGATTGAAACCCAACTAATATCATGAAAATGAATTCAATCTAATTCAAATATAAAAATCATAAATCTGAGATCTTGTATGTTTAGAAAGGGATTCTTGGACTCTATGGGTGAAAGGAACCCATAGATGAACATCTAACATATACCTTAGAAGATGAATTCTTGGAGGTTCTTGGGGAAATTCTTGAGCTTTAGCCTTGATTCTTGAACTAGGATTTTTGCCTCTTGAGAGAGAATGTTTTTAATCTTGAGAGAAAGTGAGGAGATAGTGATATAATAGGGTATTTATGGCATAATTTCATGTTTAAGGATGATTTGAGTCATGGAAAAAGACCTTATTACCCCTAAAAACTTTTTAATTTTCGTCACTGAAAAACTCAGTTTGGGCACCTGATGCGACGTGGCGCTATCGCTCCGTGTCACTGGAAAATGACAATTGGGAATTGGGGGCCTGGCGCGATACGGTGGAATTGTGGTGCCCCTTTGATTTTGAATTTTGGACTCAGCGTGACGTGGTAGAATCGCGTTGGAATACTGGAAAAGAACAATTATGAACTGGGCCTGTGGCCCGACGTGCCAATATTGCGATGGAGCACTGGAAAGTGACAATTTCCATTTGGCTTGGCTTCGCGACGCGCTGACATTCCAAGTGGTACACTGTCTTACAAAAATGGCTCTAACTCTTCACCCGGGTATCGAATTTGGGCAAATTTTATATCGTTGGAAAGCTAATTGAATTTTCTACACAATGGCAGGCTCTAAACTGAAAAATAATGAGTATTTCAAAATTTTTATATGGGATTACTCATGTACTAAGACTTAAATTAAGCTAGGAAAATATGTGATATTACAAATAGTGATCTAATTGTAGCCTGAGTATCCATCAAGAAAACAATACGATTCTCTGCCTGCTAATCTATCTAATATTTGATATATGAAAGGCATAGGAAAATGGTCCTTCTGAGTCTATGCATTTAATTTTCTATAATTAGTGCACACTCTCCATCCATTGACTGGCCTCATATGCACTAGCTCATTCTTCTCATTAGGCACCACAGTAATTCCAACTTTCTTTGGAATGCATTATATCAGACTGACCCACTAGCTATCAGCAATAGGACACACTACACTAATATCCAACTACTTAATTATTTCTTTCTTCACCACCTCCTGCATAAGAGGATTGAGTCGATGCTGGTTCAATAGATGGAACATAATTCGAGTCAAGTTGTATTTTGTGAGTACACAAACCAAGAAAAATACCCATAATATCTGTAATGGACCATCCAATGGCCATCTTGAATCTCGATAATACTAACAATAATGCTTTAAATTTTGGCTGTCTCAGATCAGTGACAATAATAATCGAAAAAGTATTGTTGTCCCTTAAAAATTCATATCACAAATGAGATAGAAAGTTCTTCAACTCTAACACTGGTTATTCCTTAATGGATGAGTGAGCAGGTCGAGTAGTTCTATTCTTCAAGTCTAAATCAAGTTTCTTTGGCACAAAATTATAACCACTCCTATGCAGTGCACTTACTAGGTCCTCATACTCCCCGATACTATTAGAGTCAAAATTCATGATCACATCTACCTCGACACCTAGTCTCTCTTCAACTGGAACAACTGTATCAGAACTACCATCCTATAGAGTAACTACATCAACTCATGAAATGAATTTGTCTCCTCATCATATACATCAATTATAGATACCACTCTTAATTCATCAGGGTGCTTCATAGATGTTCATACGCTGAATGTCACCTATTCATCATTGAGTCTCAGCATCAGATATCCTTTCTCTAGATCAATCAGCATCCTACCTTTAGCTAAAAATGGTCCTCCCAAAATAATTGGGACTTTAAAGTCCACTTCACAATCTATTCATAAAGGATACCAACAGGTTTCTTTACTGTTCTATCAACCATCACTAGCCTCATGTAGTTGGTTTGAGATCTCCCAACCCCAACTGCTTGAATATAGCAAAGGGCATGAGGTTGATGCTAGCCCTCAAGATACATAATGCTCTAGTGAAGTTGAAATACCTAATAGTGCAAGGTATTATGAAAGAGCTAGTGTCCTTCTTCTCTACCAAAGATCTAGTAACTACAACTGTATAATGATTAATATTGTCGACTGGCTCCTAACTGGCTGACCTTTTCTTGGTGATCAATTTCTTCATAAATTTTGCATATCTTGGCATTTTCTCCAATGCCTCTACAAGTGGTATATTGATAGTCAACTTTTTTAACATAAACAAAAAATTTTAATACTTACCATCTTCTTATTTCTTTCTCATTCTTTGTGGATAGGGAGAAGGGGCCTTGGAATGGGCTTCAACATAGGCTCTGTAGCCTTCTCTTCTCCTTTATTCTGCTTGTTGCTAATCTCCACATCAACCACCTCATCCTCATTCTTCTTCTCATCAACTGTGGGTACAGGTGTGTTTGAAGTAATCTTACCGCTTCAGGTGGTAATGGCATGACATTGACTATCATTTTTGGGATTTACCACTGTATTGCTTGAAAGAGTGCCAAGTTGTCTCTGATTCACTGTGGCTAATATTTGACCAAATTCCTGCTCCAATTTCTTGATTGCTGTAGCATATGATTCACTTTCTGGTTCAATCCTGACAGATCAACTTTGATATCCTTCAGGCAGTTCTCTTAACTTTCTTGCCCTTTTACCAGCTTAGACAAAAGTACCTTTATTTTAGACTCTATATCTCGACTACCTGATGGAATATATTTGTCACTATTCTCTTTATAGTCATCTTTACACTGCCAATCACCATCTATGTATCTACTCCTATCTCTGTGTTTGTCATTATTGTAGCTCTAACCTTAATTCCCTTGCCCTTGGGCTAAAAAATTTTCCAATCTACCATCAAGATACTTTGACTCTTTTTCAAATTCGATCTCGAATGGTTTGGAAGTAGATACCTATGCCACAACTAAATCACCTTCTTAGCACTCATTGATGTGAATTATTTCATAAACAACCTAATATTTGTATGAAGCCATGCAAACTCTTGTGCTACCATGCCATTCACTTCTCTATAAGTATTTATTTATCCAATAGCATATGTACCACCACCATATTTTGAATCTCGAGTATACCATCCTCGGTTGGTCACCACGATATCATTTAGCATTTTCTGTGCAGCATCCCAGCAAAGATACATAAATACTCCTCCTAAAATAGTATCTATCATAGCTCTTGAACTATCATTCCATGATCTATAAAAGATGTCAAACAAGTTAGATCCTCTGATTCTGTGATTTGATACCATAACCATCTTTTTCTTAAATTGAAAACACTCTTCATACATAGACTCTGTAGGTAGCTGTCTAAAATTATAAATTTCATACTTCAATTGTAACATCTTTGCAGGAGGGAAGAATCTACTCAAAAAATGTGTCTTCAACTTATGCCAAGTAGTGATAGATCCTCTTGAAATTTTCCCTAACCATAGTGATACTTTACCTGTCAAAGAGAATGAGAACAACCTCAATCTCAATTCTTCTTGATTAACCCCTGTAATATTATAATTTGTGAATATCTCAAGAAATTTGTAAGGTGTATATTTATGTCATCCTTAGCTGCACCCAAAAATACACCCTTCAGATTTAACAATTGGATCATAAGACTAGTGATATCAAACTTCACATTAGGGGCTAATGCGGGATGAACAATGGCTCCAGACTCTGTAGGCTCAACATAACCCAGATCTTCATCATCTTCCTTATATGGGTCTAAGTATTGATATGCCAAAATAAATAAAGCTCTATCTCTCTAAACTCGACGATCAACAACCTGTCTAGGACAGACTATTCCACCTCGCTGAGCTATTTCTGCCTCCGCAGCAAGTCTGGCCTCTTTGGCTTCTCTACATTCTTACTCCAACAATTGCTCATGTGGGAGTTCCGTGTTCAGATCCACTTGTAGGGGATCTTGAACCCCTTCACTAACTTGTCCTAAAATCCTTCTCGGAGTTTGAAGGAGTCTTTCTAGTTCTGGATCAAATGGGAGTAAGGGATTGCCTCTACTCCTAGTACTTGGCATACACCGACGTATGCCAAATAAAAAATATAAACTAAACCCCATGAACTTTACCAATTCAATTTACTACTCGAACCATCTTCCACGGCAACAACACCAAAATTTAATGTCACCAAAACTATACTCCCCTTAGAATTATATTGCGGTTGATTGCAAATATAATAACTCAACTAGGTTGGGGCCGATCCCACAGGGAAAAGGTGAACAGTTGATTGACTTGATGTAATCCATGGGCAGTACAGGAAAGTAAGTGGGGGGGATTTGTAGTATCAGTTGTAAGTAGTCACCAAATCTAGAGTACTATTGAGTTATAATCAATAAGAGACGAACACTAGGATTGTGTACCCTTGGCTTCTTAACTCCATAAATTTCTCGTGGTCAACCAAACTATTCTGTTGTTCTGCATGTAAAGTCTACAAGATAGGTATTATCAATTGTCGGGTAAGCTAGAAGATAAATTTCACCGTTTATCGGGTAAGTCTCAGGGTGTCACTTAGTTATCCCTTGTTACGACCTCAGTTCACTATTACTGGGTAGGATCAAGTGATTAGATGGGATGTGGGGACTAAAAAGTGGAGGTAGATGATAACGCTCAATCTACAGCTCTCGTGGGAGTGTAAAGCGGTCGTTAGCAAATATAGAACCCAACCTGGGTTGGGTATCGATCCCACAGAGAATAGCTTGGCCAACAAGCAAGAGAAATTACTAGACTTTTAGTGCAAGTCTCGTAGGAAAGGGGGGATTGTAGTATGTAACCAAAACAAGAATGTAAGAACTGAAAATAGCAAAATAAAGAGAGATTGTCACGTGTGTTGTAAACAATGAGAATTGAGGCGTTGGGGTTATGTCCACCTTCTGAGGTATACGTCTCTATTGGCTATGAGTGTGTAGAGTCTTGACATGTAATTGCTTATAGAGAATTGTAGTCGATGGTAAATCCAAGCGTCTCTCGACCTAAACAAGGACTATTTCACTTTAACTCTCTCGAGCTTAAAGCGTGACTAACGGTACGAATTCTCCAAGAAGTTAGTCCAGGTACGGCACTAGCTTTTTAATAGGAAAGGGTGTCCTACTACCTTGACATTATCTCTTTTCCAGACAAATAACTTTTCTCTCGAACAAGTCAGATGTTAGACTGGCGTTGGTCTATGCGTCTTCTTTTCTAGACAAATAACCTTTCTCTCGAACAGGTTAGATGTTAGAATGGCGTGTTCTTGTGTTTGAACCGCAAAGAATGTAGATTTAAGATGAAGAGAATAATGATATAAGCAATATACTTGTCTTGAACTCACAAACTCATAGCTATAGATAGTAACTCATTCGGCTTCCATAACCCCAACTAAGAGATTTAGTTACCCATGAATGCGAAGGATATCACGTTTTGCATGGTGGATGGCGTGAATAGTAGGTGTTTGGCGTGTGGTTTTAGTGATTCCGTAGCAAGTAACGATTCTCTTGTTGTGGAATTTAAGAGTAGAAGAATGAAGAATTGAGAATGGGTTGTAGGAAGATGTCTTAATTGTAAGGAGATGAATGAATTGTCAGAATGTCTCCCTTCTTGAAAATCTCTAACATGATAGGGTATTTATAATACTCCTATCCTACTCCTACTAAACTAATAAAATAAATAACCAAATCCTAATATACTAATGAAATCCTTGACCCAATTGTACTAGGGTAAGGTTACAAAATTATAATCCAAATAGAATGATGAAACACATAACCTAATTGCACTAGGTTAATGTATTATGGCAAAAATCCAGCTTTGTGTCTGTAAGTCCCAAAGTCTTCAGAAATGCTGTTTTAGCCCGGGACAGATTTTCCATGCAGCAGATTTAGTCCTTTATGCGTCCAGCTCCTTTCCATCTCGTTTGTGAGCTTTCTTTTGCGTCAAGTAAGCCATAAATTGCTGTATTTTGCATCATTTATACCTGAAACTTTCCTAATCACATTTGTTAGCTCATTTACAGGAAAAAGGACTAAAAGTGTACGAAATAGATAATTAGTTCTCGAAACTAGGCTAAAATATGGGCAAAATATATTGATATAGGCGCGTAATTTCGCCTATCATCAGTAGAAGGATACCAATTCACTGTCTTATCTTATTTTCCCAATCACAATCTCCCTTATGGGGATGAATGTGAATACAGGCTATCTCATGGTACTGCAAATACTTGAAATTAATTATTATGAAGAAGATTAAGATACATGTAGAAACTCTAAAATAGTTGAATCTCACACTTCCTCTATGTAGCTAATCTGCCAGGGTTCCCAAAACCCTAGTCGAGGAGATTAGCCGCTAATGTTGTGCAAGAAACCATGATTATCAATGAAGAACACATAAAATCAATTGCACAAGAATAAGATGATTAAATTCCAAAGTCTTTAATTGAATAAACCCTAAAATCTCAAGAACAATTGTGAAAGTATTGTAATAATATGTAAAAGAATGTAAAAGAACGTAACCTAATAAACGATAAATCCTAGGGTATTTATAGTATCTCAAAATAACCTTAAAATCCTAATAAAAATGAAAAGGTAAGGTTAATTTAGCAGTCGGTATCACTGGGTCTTCACTCGTATCGGCATCATACGAATCGTACCCTGCCTTATCGTATCCATTCCAGTGTCTGATCTTCCCACGGCTTTAACTTTCTATTCAACATACGACCTTTTATTATGAGTCATACCTGAATGTATGACTCATGTCCTCAATTCGTATCCATCTAGGACTTTTGTTCTTCTAAGTCTTGAACACTGGTTTGTATACGACATCCCTATACAAGTCGTACCCAAACTTTTGACTCGTATACTTCTGATACTTTAATATTTGAACAGTATCTTAGGTTCTGTTATGCTTACAACTTTTCTGTATGTCTTGTATACTCAATTTATAGCTCGTATGGATGAGTTGTATCTTTTCTTCACTTGGTTTTTTGTTTTAGTCTTTGATGCTGGAATGCTTATGATTGGTTGACACAACTCGTATACTTATTTTACGAGTCTTATAAATACTTTGTATCTTAGCCTTACTTGGCATTTGGTCCTGGTGTTCACTTCCTTATTAGTTCGATTCCTCCTATGAGTCGTATGTTTTGTATATGAATCGTGAGATGACTCGTATCTTGATCAGTTTTGGTCTTTTTCATCATGAATTCTTTGTTTTAAGCATCAAAAGTGCCATGTTTCCATGATGCATCAATAATTTGTATTTTGATTTTTGAAGATTAAAGCCTTTTGTCTTTCTACTCTGCTTGAAATTGATAGTGATTTAAAGATATAAAAAGTTTTTTACGAGTCAAAGATAATTCGGTTGACGACTGGAAGAATAGAAAAACTTAATTGTTAAACTAGAAACGAGCTATTTAAAATTTTAAAACTTTATTGTTAGTATTCTGAAATACTAAGTATTTGTCTATTTGTGACTGAAAAATGACTATTGATAACCAAGTCAATGATGAAACGATGAATGTTGCAACCACTAACATTGCTAGTTCAAGTCGTACGAATGTTGCTCTTGCCATGTCATCGATGGAAAAATTAGGAAAATTTTTTGGTGTTGATGTCAAGAGTTGGCAGTAAAAGATGTTCTTTTATTTGAATACTCTGAGTTTGCAAAGGTTCATCACAAAAAGTATTCCAAAATTGTCGAAAGAAACTCCAAAAAATATACATTATGGTAACGAAAGCTTGGAAGCAAGCAGACTTTTTGTGTAAGACTTACATTCTAAGTGGCCTACAAAATGACTTGTACAATGTGTACAGTAATATGAAGACCTCAAAGGAACTCTGAGATGCTTTAGAAAAGAAGTAAAAAATAGAGGATGTCGGAAACAAGAAATGTATTATTCAAATTTTTGGACTTCAAGATGGTAGACAATAAAGCTGTAGTTGGCCAAGTCCAAGAGTTTCTAGTCATAATCTATGATCTCCTAGCTGAAGATTTGGACGTGAATGATTTTTTAAGTAGCTGATATTATCAAAAAGTTACCACTTTTGTGGAAAACCTTCAAAAGCTACTTAAAGAATAAGCACAAGGAAGATGTCTATTGATGACCTTATTGTGAGGTTATGGAATGAAGAGGATAACAAGGCAATAGAAAAGAAGTATCCAGGGAATTCTGCAATAAGTGGAGTGAACATTGTGGAAGATGATCTTAATAAATCATAGAAGAAAAAAAAAGCCTCAGGATAACAAGGCAATCCTTTTAAGAAGAAATTCAAAGAAAGTTGCTTTAACTGTGGCAAAGTTGAAAAAACATCAGGATAACAAGTATGTAGATTGTCAGGCTCTAAAAAAGGGAAAGAAAAAGGATCAAGAAAACATGGTTGAATCCAAAGATGATGTGGATGATCTATGTGCTATGTTTCATAGTGCAATCTAGTTGGAAACTCTAGAAAGTGGTGAATTGAACCAGGCGCCACCCGCCATGTGTGTGACAACAAAGAACTATTTATATCTTATGCTCCGACTCAAGATGATGACAAGATATTCATGGAAAACTCCCCTACGACAAAGGTGGAAGGAACAAGCAAGATTTGCTTAAAGATGTCATCGGACAAGGTGGTGACGGTAAATAATGCCCTTCATATTTTAGAGTTGCGAAAGAACTTAGTTTCTACTTCACTTATGACCAAGAATGGATTCAAATGTGTATTTGTTTCAGACAAAGTTTTAATTAGTAAGGGAGAAGTGTATATAGGTAAAGTTAACCTCACAGAAGGCCTTTTTAAGATAAATATAATGAATATTGATATGAATAAAAGTTGTTAGTCTTCTTACTTAGTTGAGTCAAATAATTTATGGCATGAACGTTTAGGACAAGTCAATTACAAAATCTTGTGAAAACTAATTTGTTTAGAAGTTTTGCCTAACCTTGAGTGCAAAAAATCAAAGTGTCAAACATGTGCGGAATCTAAGTATGCTAAGCATCCGTATAAGTCGATTGAAAGTAATTTCAATCCCTTAGACTTAATTCACACAGACATTTGTGATATGAAGTCAACACCATATCATGGTGGGAGAAAGTATTTCATAACTTTTATTGACGATTTGTCACGACCCAGACTAATGGACCGTACGGGCACCTACGCTATTCTAAGTAGCCAGGAGAACCCTTATTACCCAACTAAAAATATGTGGAAGACTTCTGTTTTTTAAGAAAATATAAAGTAAATTAAATGGAAATAAATAAAAATTTTCAAAACCTTCTTACAAACGTCCTTCACTATCCCAAGACTTGGCCAGACATGTACAAGAGCTACCTATTACAACATTGACTGACAATGAAATAAATAATAAAGGACTCTAACATTTGCCAGGAAGAAAGTGCAAAAGTTAGTGATGGATATCGTCATCCATCTAGTAACTGCAAACTAACCGACATTTAGTCTATACCCCAATAAGGAATGTAGAAGAGTAGAGTCAATACAACCACATGTACTAGTAGGCATCATCGACCGACCGTGTAAGTTCATATACTCATACAATAGAATTAAGTAAAATAAATCATGACATCTTGAATGAAATATAATTCAACCAAGGCTGTAATAACATTATTAGTTAACCTATATAAGTTGCATCATCCAATTACTCTTCCAACTCCATCAGAATTAAATTCACTACTAACATACTCTAGCTTCATTAATCCACACAATCAACCATAATCCAATTCTAATACATCACTATTTCTCTTTATTCACCTTATCTTTTTCATTACTCATATTCACAGGAACAAACCCATAATCATAGACAACCCACACCAAACTCTCGGGCTAACAACTAAATGCTCTTTTATAATATCAAAGAATGATAACTAGCCATTCTGGTAAGCTACGATTAAAACATGTATAAATGAAGCAAGTCAACCAATATATAAGTAAGTACAAAGTTCCACTTCTTCAAATACATCTCACACAGTCAAATACCCAATGAATCAACAATACAACAATAACAGATCAAATAGTGCTTACAAACAAGCTACATAACCATCAAGAGTATCAACCATACTGTAAACATCCACAGACTTAACACAAATATGTACACACATGCTATGGGAATTATTTTTTCCCAAATAGTCATGACTTGCAGGGAACAATCTATGTTCATGTACCACACCGGCGTGGTACCTGATCCACCATATACATATCTATACCGGAATGGTACCCGATCTAACATACATATATCCATACTAGTGTGGTACCCGATCCAACACATACATATCCATACTGGCATGGTACCCGATCCAACATACACATTCGTATCGGCGTGCTACCCGATCCAACATACACCTATCCGTACTAGCGTGGTACCCGATCCAACAAATACATATTCGTATCACCGTGGTACCCGATCTAACATATATATATCCATACCGGTGCGGTACCCGATCCACCATAAACAAGTAATATCAATATCAAATTTACACTTTCTCATAACATACAACACAATCTACCAAGTTTACAAGTACACTTAAAGTCATGAGATAATTCTATCAAGTAAATTTCAATAATCATTTATACACGCATCAACAATCCATACATCAACAAGTCATTCATGGCATTAATAGAAAGAGTTATCATTATCAAACAAGCCTCTCATAAGCACCTTTCAATAAATTATCATTATCACCAATTTAGCCTCTCATGGGCATCTAATCATAAAGTGTTTTTATCAATACCAAAATAAGAATATCATAAAATAAATCACAATTTAACACTTAAGCATGCAAGTCACTATTGCAGAATTACTTACTCATTAATTATTAAAATGTCACTACCTCTTTCCATATAATACAATCATCACACTAATTTGAGCTATTTATCCTTTAGATATTACTATGCTCATTAGTACTTAATCATAACATGGTTCTCCTCACCATATTATTGTCCAATACATACAACTTAATATCATTATAACTCAACTAGGTTCATCACCAGAACAACTAAGAACTATTATGTCCATATCCTTGATTTACAATAATCTCATTGCAGCACATAGCACATAATATCACAAATATCATATAATTAATCAATAATATAATTTTTGGGATTAAAGTTAAGTTCTCATGTCTTTTTCCACCTCAACTCCATGCCCGTAAACCTAGACATGCTTTCTCCTATCAATTCTAAATTATGAAAATATAAAATAACACAATCTTCTAGTCATTAAACCTAGCCTACCTGGACGCCAAAGTTTTGGAAAAAATAAGCTGTAACAAATATGCTCTTTTCTTTCATTCATGCCTTGAAATAATCAATCATCTAAAAATCAAGCTATTATATGATTAATTAAATAATTACTCTTCAAACAAATATCTTGGGAATTCAAACCCTCTAATTCTACCCTTAATTCAAGGTCTATATCATCCCTAAGTTTAATTAATTATGAATTAGTTCTTTCAAGCTTAACCCAACTCCATTAATAGAGTTTTTATGCTAAAGGTCTCATCTTTATGGAATTCAAGTTTTCTAACCATCAAAATTCATAATCTAGTTTATGAAATTCATGTTAGAAATCTTTAATTTATAGTTTAGAATCAGATCTAAGTCATATTAAAAACACCCATGAGTATTCCCAAAAGAATTCCACCATTAAAGGTTTTTTTTAAGGATTCTAAGATGTTAAAGAATTAAAACACGAAGAAAATAATGAAAAAACTTACCTCAATGAAGGAATTTCACCTTAAGCTTTGGGAAATCACCTCTCTAGGGTTAGGGAATGAAATTTAGAATTTTATACCTAAAATACGGCTGAAGTTGATTTAAATATTATCAGAATTTTTGCTACAACAAAATCCCATTTCAGCCCGAACAGTGCTCACTAAAAAAGTCATAACTTTTACTCTAAATTTGAGTTGAGGAACAGTTTGTTGCGTTGGAAAGAGGACTCAGAGATATTTGATTTGGTAGGTAGTGAGACCCTTAAATTTTAATACTATAGGAGATATAGTCGTTTGAAGTTAGCCCTAATAGAAACCCATATTGAAATTGTATCGAAAAGAAAGTTATAAACTTAACTATGTGTTAGGGATATTGTACTACCTTAATTCATCCTAAAAGAAATTTAAAATGAAAGTATTGATATTAGAACTCATGGATAATTAAATTTTTTGAGCTTGAGTCTATCTAGACACATCCGAAGGCTAAAATCTTCGCCGAAAAATTTGTGGTTACATAACAATTAAAATATTTGCTCTTTGGACCCAAGTTAATATTGAGAAATGAATTTTCATGAATTTATTATGGATAATTTAATAACGACGAAATGGGTCTTTACACGATTGCAGTAGATACTGTTGTATTTATTTTCTAAATGGTAAGGATGAAGCAATAGACGTGTTTAGGCAATATGAAACTAAAGTTGAAATTAGTTGGATAGAAATATTAAAATGATAAAAAGCAATAAGGGTGGAAAGTAAGAATCTGTTTTTATGGAGATATGTTTGGAAATGAAATTATCCATCAAACAACTTCCCAGTATTCACCTCTATCAAATAGGATTATGAAAAGGAACAACCGAACATTAAAGAAAATGAGGAATTCCATACTTATAGGTTTAGATTTACCGTAAAACTTGTGGAGGAAATCTATCCTTACAACAAACTGAATACTCAATAGAGTTCCCCATAGTAAGACACATTTTAGTATATATAAAAAATGGAAGGAAGGAAATCCATCTTGAAATATTTTAAAGTATGGGGGTGTCTAGCCAAAATTCAAATTCCTATACCTAAAAGATAAAAATAGAATAAAAAATTGTGGACTATGTTTTCATCAGGTATGTTACAAGCAGTAACATATGGAAATTTTTGGTTCATAAATTCAAACATTTGGATATTTACAAAAATACGATAATTGTATCAGATAATGTTGAGTTTTTAAACATATTTATCCATATAAAACTGGACACGAGCTATCTAGTGAAGGATTTAATCGACCTCGAGATGAACTAAGAGAATGGATTTAATGATGAGAATCCAAGGTGAAATACACATCAAAGAACTTCTACCTTCTCCGAATAAAATTTTATAACATTTTTTCTTGAAAATGAGCCTTAAAAATTTAAAGAAGTAATGTCGTCTTAGGACCCATCCTTTTAGAAAGATAGTCAATAGTGAAATTAATTCAATTATGAGTAATCATACTTAGAAGTTGTTTGATCTTTCTCCTGAAAATAAACCTTTAAGTTCTAAATGGATGTTCAACAGGAAAATGTAAGTTGATGGTACTATTGACAAATATAACCCAAGACTTATTGTAAAAGGCTTTAAATAAAAAAAGGCCTTGAATATTTTAACACATATTCACCAGTAACAAAGATAACGTCCATTCAATTGTTGGTTGCATTAGCGGCGGCATATGGTCTTGAAATCCATAAAATGAATGTGAAAACATATTTCTTAAATGGAGACTTAGAGAAAGAAATTTACATGGAACAACCCAAAGGTTTTATGGTTTCTGGTAAAGGAAGAAAAGAATGCAAACTTGTTAAGCTACTTTATGGACTAAAACAAGAATCCAAACAGTGGCGTACAAATTTTGACCAAACATGTTGGTAAATGGATTTAAGATAAATGAATGTGATAAATGTGTTTGCATTAAAGACACTCCAAATCACAAATTCATTATTTGTTTGTATAAGAATGACATATTGATCATCAATAGAGATGTTTCTGACATAAACACTACAAAAAGAATGATTGAGATCACGTTTGATATGAAAGATCTTAAAGTTGATGATGTGATCTTAGGGATAAGAATTCATAAAACTCCACAAGGATTAACATTGTGTAACACCCCAGAAATATACCCTGGACACCACACGGTGCTTACAGTCTCAAGAGACCATAAGCTAACCTATGAGCTGGTACCTACTGTGTGCACTGAGTAAAACAGATAACAAAATAATATGTGCGGAATTTAACTGAAAAAACATAAGGTTTTAAATACTGAAACATTTGATTAATATCATAGTTATGAAAACATCTGAAAAAAATACTGAAAAGACTGATAATAACAATTGATAAACTGACTAACTATCTAAAATTGTCTGAAAAGCCTCTAATTAACTGAGGAGTTATTGGGACAAGCCCCCAACTAACTCTGAATGACTTCAGAACCGAGGGACTGAAATACACATTAATGGTCCTCGATATATGAGGAATCACCACTGCTGTTGCTGATGATGCTTTAGAATGTCTAAGTACGGTTGGGAACCTGAGCATCCGGATTTATGATATAAGACATAATAACACAAGAAACTAGTATGCATTCAGTATTTTGAATATACTGGTACACGAGACGAGGTTAGAATGATATGCAAGGGTTATGTGCATGAAGTAAAGATGACTAAATATCATGAAATAATTGAATAACTGATATGAAAGCGTGAATGTTGTAAAATATGAGAATGCATGACCAAGCACATAACATGATTCTGAAATAGTCTGTAAACTGAAATACTGAAATTTGATAACTGAATAACTGATAAACTGTATTCTATGGTCAAGCAAAACTGAAATGAGTTCTAAACTAAATACTAAAACTGAAAATGTGGGAGGTATCATCTAACCGACACGCCCCAAAGTTGAGCTAATCGGGGTCCAATCTGTGACCCCAGTTAAAAGAGTGCTAGTTTCGTTCCATGGGTACTAACAATGGCTGTGTCAACCCTAAACTAGCAGAAAGACATCTTGTCAACCAAAAATTATATGATAACTAACTTAACTGGCAATGCTCATACATGTTTGAACCATTCTAAAAATACTGATACTAAGTAAACAACTAAATTTCGGGTATTCATAACCTCCAGGATTCGATAACAATAAAAATAGGGACACATGAAATCTTTGAAATCATGGAAGGAAATCATTGTTCATAATTATTTACTTAAGCATTTCCTCAAACACATTGGGGTCAAGACTTTAACATGGGGGTGCTTTTAAACATGATAAGATATCACAATCACATGACCAAATCATAAAATGGGGGTTTTATTCTGAATTCGCATGAACATGATATGAAAACCATAATATTTAAAACATACTATAATGCATTCCACATGAAAACAATTGAAATCATAACTTGAAATCAAATTACCAAGGTATAGATAAACACACTTTAACTTTCAAATATGTAAGGGCTCTTAATATCAAAACTCTTGGAAACGTAATACATGATCGAATTTCATAAGGGTTTCATGGAGGTAATTCATTGTAAATATGTAATTTCATTGTAAACATGTAATAAGTAGTCATTGTTCAAAACCCAATCATTTAGGCATTTCATCAAACATATGGGATTTATGAGATAAAGCATGGGAATAGTTAAATCATGTGATAATACCATATTTACCATATGAAAATCATGGGTTTAGGTTTTAATATGCGAATATCATCCTTCAAACATGTCAAGGGATAATTCCAACGAAAATAATTTTTAAAAATAGTATAAAAATCAAAATTCGTGAAAGTTCATGGATATAACTCATAATAACATGTAAATATCATAATTTTAAACTTGAAAACGTATTCTTAGACTCCATGGGTAAAAAGGACCCATGAATGAACATCACACATACCCTAAAACTTTAATCTTGAAAGAGAATTAACTTTTCTTGAACGTTCTTAGATTGGAAAACACAACTTCTTGGTTTTCTTGAAGAAGGGCTTGAATCTTGTTCTTGGGAGATGATCTTGAGAGGAAACCCTACTATTGCTCTTGGGAATAAAGAGGGTTAATGGCTTTTAAAAACTGATTGATAATGACTAAATACGCTTATAAGGTGATTTAAGTTGTGGGAGGTAAGTTTTGGGGTGAGGAAAAGACCAAAATACCCCTACAAAGCTAAATAACAATTGCTGAAATTTTTAGTTGATGAATTAGTTGATAGCTTATCAACTATTTGATAGCTTATCAACTTAAGTCATCAACCCATAGTTTGATTTGGACCCTTGCTGTTTAAGGGTTACGACTTGGCTGATAAGTCGTCACTTAGTTGATGGATTATCACCTCAAGTCGTCACTTTGTAGCTGAGGTTGATCATATTTTGATTAAGGCTGATGACTTGGTTGATAAGTCATCGCCTAGTTGATGGATTATCACCTCAAGTCATCACTTTATTGATAGACAGACTTGCTGAGGTAAAATGATCATAACTTTCCACTCCACTATGGGATTACGGTGAAATCAAGTGTATTGGAAAGAAGACTCAAAGGACTTCCATTTGATATATAGTAATACACCTGAATCAATATATTCTAGGAGATAGACTCATCTAAAGTAGAGCCTAGCTGGAGTATTTGTCAAAACCATATCAATAGAAAAGTTCTCATCTCGTCTTTGAGTTAGGAGGGTATTATGACCTTGATCAATATACAAGGATATTACCATATCATATATTTTATAAACATAGAATAATTAGGTTCAAGTCTGTATGAATAGGAACAATGATTTGAATTCTAGCCCAAAAATATGGGGTGTTATATTTTCTCCCCCTTGGGAACATTCGTCCTTGAATGAGACTGGTTAGCTGAGAATAATGGGAGAACTGAGATCATTGACTAATATGCCTGACTGGAAACATGATTACATGACTGAGTCTAAAATATGATACATAACTGAACTGAATTTCATGAACATAAACAATGACATGAGAATGGGTATAAGGCTGGAATAGAAATGAGAGACTCAACTTATGAGTAATTATTACCTTATGCTAGATCTATTTTAGTAAAGTAAATTAAAGTTGAGCGTTTTAGGACATGAAAACTCGAGCATTATAATACATCTCCCCCTTGGGATAGTTCTTCCCTTGAATAATACTGACTTGGCTGAAATACTAAGAAAAGGCTGAGATGATGTACGAAATACTTATGGACTGAATCATGACTAAATACCTGGAGTGTGAAACCGAGGTCCGAGGAATAGAGGGTCAATAACATTAATTCATCAAAGAGGTTTGAACTGAGGACATACACATGAATCTGAATTTCACTGATCATTAAGAGTGTAGCATGAGCACTGGAACTGAACATAATGTAAAGCATGAGTACATGAGTCATGAGCTACATGACCTAAATTTGGAGTTCATAAATTTTTGGAACATGATCCGTACTACTGAATAAACTGGAACTCCTTATACTACGAACTGGGAGAACACATGAGTTTCAATAAAATGCACGAATATGAGCTATGATCATAGAGCTGACATGTAAGGCATGAGTAGATATCGTGATAACTGAAGTACAAATATTGAAATAAGCGTGGGTCAGGCATCTTCCTCCCTAGTGTTATTTTACAACACACTGGCCTCACTACTAGAATCTTAGAGCCTGACCTGGTTTTTTTTTTCTATCATCTCCCCCTTAGCTTTAAACCATCACTCTAAGTCTATGGTACTAGACACTGAGAAGGGCTCTACTAGAGTTTCGGGACTGACTCCTAATTTAACCACTATTTAGGGGTTATAAAAAGGAAGTGAAGTTTTGGGGTCTACTAAAACATACACAAGAATATGAAAGGCCTGTAATATACCCGTAACCACATAAAAAAAACTTTCCTGATTGTGTTATGCATAAAGTTTGTTCTAGCATTGACTACTGATGGCACTGGATGTGGTACCCTACTGAGTCGGGCGACCTACTGGAGCTAGAGGACGATTGTACTGACTCCGTAGACCAACCTTAGGACATTTTCTGACTCTGTGGCCTAGCTAGCCACATCCAAAACATACATCATTGCTAGCTCTACACACACCTTTATGATTCCTACCACAATCATTGCAAAATAGAAAGGTATGACCATTATTCTTACTACCCTGGGTCTTGAAGCCTGGCGCCCCATACCGAGTATCATTCCTGAACTTTGGTATTAGAGTACTAGTTGAAGATGGAACTGGGGCTAAAAAATTCTGACGGCACTAAGAACGGTTACCACCCCTTGACCCTGGCTGAGCAAAATTAAAACTACCTATCCTAGCCCTCTTACTTTCTCTCTCTTTACCCTTAGCCTTCTCCTCCTCGATCTGATAACATGGACCGTAAGCTTTGATAAGTCCATCTTGTTAATCAACATAGCAGTCTTACACTCCTTGACTACACTATCAGCTACACCAGAAACAAACTTACTCATTCTAGACTATTATCAGACACCATATTAAGAGCATACCTGGCCAACTGAGTAAAGTTAAGCGAATACTACTTCATACTCATACTACCATATTTCAGATTAATAAACTCTATCACCTTAGCTTCCCTCAACTCTAAAGCATAAAACCTATCTAAAAAGGCTATGGCAAACTTCTCCCACTCTACAGGCTGCATCTGCGCCTCTGTCCTCCTTCTACTGCTTGTACCAGGTGTGAGCTACATCCTACAATTGGTAAGAAGCTAACTCTGCACTCTTACTAGATGAGAAACCATAATTTCAGTCACTTTCTGAACCATGTCAAGGAATTCCTGTGGATCCACATCAAACTTCAATCCCAAAAACAACGAAGGATTCATCCGAGTGAAATCCTGAATTATAGCTGCAGCGATATTAGCCACTGGATTGGATGGGATAGTAGCCTGCTAGTTTTTTTGAGATACTAATGAGTGGGATAAAGTGGTGAATGCAGCTCTGATCTTGGCATGGGAAATATGCTTTTTTTGGGGATCTTTTTGAATAAGAGAAGGGGCGGGCTGATTCCCATTTCTTCCATTATTATTTTTGGGAGGCATGTTCTGTAAATAGATGGAAGATTAAATTATAAAGAGATTTTGAATAGATCTCATGCTCTTTCACATGACATGAACGCTAAAAGAAGGGAAACTTTTCCTAAAATGTCTCGTAGCCTCTTGTCCATAAGCGTGGCACGTTTCACACCCATGCACAAGACTCTACTCAACATGGATTTCAGACTCTATAGGACACTTTAAAACCTTAGGATCTAATATCAAGTTTGTAACACCCCAGAAATACACCCTGGATGCCACACAGTGCTTACAGTCTCGAGAGACCACAAGCTAATCCATGAGCTAGTACCTGCTGTATGCACTGAGTAAAACAGATACAAAATAATATGTGTAGAATTTAACAAAAAATACCATAAGATTTAAATACTCTAATGTTCAATTAAGATCATAGTTCTGAAAATATCTGAAAATAATACTGAAAAGACTGATAATAACAATTGATAAACTGACTAACTATCTAAAAAAGTCTGATAAATCTCTAACTGACTAAGGAGTTGATGGGATAGTCCCCCAACTAACTCTGACTGACTACTGAACTGAAGGACTTAAATACAAATAAATGGTTCTCGATATATAAGAACTCACCACAGCTGGTGCTGCTGATACACTAGAATGTCTAAGTACGATTGGAAACCTGAGCATCCGAACCTATGATATAAGATATCATAGCGCAAGAAATGAGTATGCGATCAGTACTTTGAATGTACTGGTATGCGAGATGAGGTTAGGCTGATATGTATGGGTTATGTGCATGAAGTAAAGACTGACTGAACATCATGAGATAGCTGAATAACTGATAAGAAAGTGTGAATACTATAAAATCTAAGAATGCATGACCAAGCATATAACATAATTCTGAAATATTCTGTAAACTAAAATACAAAAATCTAATATCTGAATAACTGATAAACTATATTCTATGGTCGAGCAAAACTGATTTTAGTTCTGAACTAAATACTAAAACTGAAACTATGAGAGGTATTATCTAACTGACATGCCCCAAAGTTGAGCTGATCGAGATCCAACATGGGTCCCCAGTTGGAAGGGCGATAGTACCAAGCTATGAGTACTAACAATGACTGTGTAATCCCTAAACTAGCAGGAAGACATCTTGTCAACCCAAAACTAACAGGAAGACTCATGAGATATATGTCAATCCTAAAATATTAGAAAGCTATCTTAAACCTATGCTGGCTATTTAGTTTTATAACTCAGGCATTACTACTAAGGGTCAAACCTATACTAATAGGAATACCCCCATCCCTGCGTTTACTTAGTGCTAGATCCTACTCGCAACTAACTAACACTGATTACCTGACTGAACTAAGTTTAACTAAAGAAGGAACTGACTAGGATTACTGAACTCATCTATGTTTGACTGACATGATAACTAACTGAACTGACAATGCTCATATGTGTCTGAACCATTCTAAAAATACCGAGACTATGTAAACAGCTAAATTTTGGTATTTATAACCCCTAGGACTCAATAACAATAACAACAGGGACACATGAAAGCTTTGAAATCATGGAAGGAAATCATTGTTCACAATTATTCACTTAAGCATTTTATCAAACACATGGGAGTCAAGACTTTAACATGGGGGTGCTTTTAAATATGATAAGATTACACGATCACATGATGAAATCATAAACTGTGGGTTTTATTCTGAATTCGCATGAATATGATATGGAACCAACATATTTAAAAACATACTCTAATGCATTCCACGTGAAAATAATTGAAATCATAACTTAAAATCAGATTACCAAGGTATAGGTAAATATACTTCAACTTTCAAATGTGTAAGTGCTCTTAATATCAAAACTCTTGAAAACGTAATACATGATCAAATTTCATAAGGGTTTCATGGAGGTAATTTCTTGTAAATAAGTAATTTTACTGTAAACATGTAATAAGTAGTCATTGTTCAAAACCCAATCATTTAGGTATTTTATCAAACACATGGGGGTCATGAGATAAAGTATGGAAATAGTTAAATCATGTGATAAAAACATATTTGCAATATGAAAATCATGGGTTAAGGATTTAACATGAAAATATCATCCTTCAAACGTGTCAAGGGCTAATTCCAACAGAAATAATTTGTAAACATGGTATAAAAATTGAAATTCATGAAAGTTCATAGATATAATTCATAATAACATGTAAATATCATAATTTTAAACTTGAAAATGGATTCGTGGACTCCATGAACCCATGAATGAAGATCACATATACCTTGAAGCTTTAATCTTGAAATAGAATTAGCTTTCTTGAATGCTCTTGGATTGGGAAACACAAATCTTGGTTTTCTTGAAGAAGGGCTTGAATCTTGTTCTTAGGAGTGATCTTGAGAGGAAACTCTAATATTATTCTTCACAATAAAGAGGGTTAATGGTTTTTAAAAATTGATTTATAATGACTAAATTATGAGATGATTTAAGTTCGGGGAGGGGGGAGGTTTGGTGTGAGGAAAAGACCAAAATACCCCTTCAAAGCTAAATAAGAATTGCTGAAATTTTTAATTGATGACTTAGTTGATATCTTATCAACTAGTTGATGTCTTATCAACTTAAGTCATTAACCCATAGTTTGATTTGGACCCTTGCTATTTAAGGGTGACAATTTGGCTGATAAGTCGTCACTTAGTTGATGGATTATCACCTCAAGTCATTACTTTGTAGCTGAGGTTGATCATATTCTGGTTAAGGCTGGCGACTTGGTTGATAAGTCGTCACTTAGTTGACGGCTTATCACCTCAAGTCGTCACCTTGTTGACAGATGAACATGCTAAGGTAAAATGATCATAACTTTCCACCCCGTTATAGGATTAAGGTGAAATTAAGTGCATTGGAAAGAAGACTCAAATATATTTCATGTGATATATAGTAGGACAAACGAATCAATATATTCTAGGAGATACACTCATCTAAATTAGACCCTAGCTGGAGCATTTGTCAAAACCCTATCGATAGAAAGGTCTTCATCTTTTCTTTGAGTTAGAAGGGTATTATGAACTCTATCAATATACAAGGATATTCCCATATCATATATTTTATATATATAGAATAATTAGGTTCAAGTCTGTATGCATAGGAACAACGATTTAAATTTTAGCCCAAAAATGTGGGGTGTTACATATTGTCACAATCTTATTACACTGAAAAGATAATTGACAAGACAAAAGTCATTTTAATATTTCCAAAACTCTATTAGACATGGCCTTTGCACTTCAAAAGTATGAAGGTGAAAGTGACTCATAATTGGACTATGCAAGAGTGTTGGGAAGTTTGATGTATATCATGAATTATATGCGATTAGACATACCATGCCCTATTAGTAAATTGAGTTGGTACACGAGTAATCCCAATCAAACTATTTGGATGAAAATAAAAAGTGTTTTGAGTTATCTAAAACAAACTCTAGGCTATGCTTTGTATTATAGAAAATATCCTGTGGTGATTGAAGTATCCAGTGATGTAAATTAAATCATCAGATCAAATGAAGTAAAATCCATGAGTGGATATGTATTTAATTTAGGTAGAGGAGCAGTTTCTTAAAAATCATCCAGACATACATGTATTACCCACTCTACAATAAAATTTAAATTTATAGTGTTAAATAAAGCTGGTGAAGAAGCTAAATGTTTATAAATTTTCTTGTAAGATATTTCTTATTGGCCCAAACTTTGGCACCAGTATGCATACGCTGTAATAGTCCAACAATAATAGATAGGGAAGGAAGTGTGATGTATAACGATAAATCTCATCATATAAGATAGAGACATAACACAGTTAGAAAACTACTCTCTAGTATAATTATCATGATTGACTATGAGAAGTCAAAGGATAATTTGTTAGATCCATTTACAAAAGGCCTATCAAGAAAGAGAGAGTTAAGATATCATCGAAGCGAATGAGTTTATGATCTAGGACAAGTCATCACGGTGGTAACCCTACCTAGCACACTAGAGATTCTAAAAGTTAGGTTCAAGTAGATAAAACAAAGTTGTGATTGGATGTTCAACGTTGTCAATTAACTCAACCCATTCGCATGATAAAGACAATGATCAGGAAACAAGGATAAGACTTATGGTTTGAAGCTTTTTAATAATTTTAAAGTTTGGTAGATTTGACCAGATAGTTTAATCTATAGGATTAAACATTTAGGAATCACCTATGTAAAGGTGAAGTGGAAGATACTTCAAGGAGAATGATAGTAAAAGCCTACTCTCTAAGCTCAAAAAACCAGGTTGTGTTCATGGTTGAAATAAAATAAATCAGGAGAACTATAAATGGTAAAAAATTGGTTGTGTGACTTATGTTGTCTAAGCGTACATTAAAGTTCGATGTTTTAAATATATCACATGTATCGATTGTGGATCGAGTGTATCTAATGCAAGTTCACTACGAAAAATCTACTTATCCAGATGCAATTATTCTTTGCATGTAGATCACATTCTTGATCGTAAATTTTTATATAATAACCATTTTCTATTTATGTGGGAATTATTGGGTTCTAAGTGAAAATATGAAATGAAAAATGGAGGGAACAAATAAAGAAAAAGTGAATTGTGTTTTCTCTTTAAGTAAAGTTCTCCCACATTGGTAGAATAAAGGAACTTTATTATGCTTATATTGAGAATCATTTTTTCATGTGGATAATGAGGCAAGAACAAGACAAACCTCGAGCCATTATCATTGTCGCTCGCTTGGCTCCACTTTTACTTAAAATTTGGTTTGTCAAATGATCAAGAGATTATTTTTTTGGATAAAATTCATTTGAAACTTGAGGAATAGTAAAGTTTTTAATCCAAGAATCCAATAAAAATATTTTCTCTATTTATGGACGCACATGGAATATGTGGACGCATGTCACAATGCACCTCAATGGGACATGACCCATCGAGGCACTGTTTGGTAATGAATTTGTAACCTACGCTCTCACCTGGGGACCTAAAAATGCAGATGCCAATGTAGGTGCCACATAGGTCAACACAAAAGTTTTTGCTTTTGGAAAATTAATCACCTACGCCGCATGTGGCCGCGGGTGGAGTCCACAGGTCAGTGATAATTTCAACTAGTGCATCTTTTCAGGAACTATTGCGTCTTTTCTAAAGCACCACCTTTTGGATAAAAATATCTAAATTTTTCCTCAAGTAAAAGCACAAAATTTTAAAGTGAAAAATAACTTCTTCTTCCTAAAAACTCAAGTGTGATCTTCAAATTGTTGAGTAAGTTTATAGTTCGGCAAATTTGAGGTACCGTTATTCGCTGAAGTGCATCATTTTATCCTGAGAGGATATATTCCATAACCTTGGGTACTTGAGGGGAATAAATTCCTTAAGGACACGCCATAAATTTAGTGGACTTGATTCTATCATTTCTATCTTCATCTCTTTATTATAGTTTTGCTATTTTTCAGAAAATAGTTGAAACTTCATTTTGATAGTTCATAAGTTATTTGAACTTGTGTTTGAAGTTTTTTGAAATTCTTTGTTGTTCTTGAACTTAGTGTTGAAGTTCTTGTTGTTGATACATAGTTTGTACCTGTAAAACAACATATATTACAGTTATATATGTGTATAATTTTGTCTTTGAGACTTATTGCATTATGGGTATGAGGCTTACCTTTTATTTATTATCTTTTAATTGGTCCTATATATAATTATGTTATTGCAGGATTTTCAATTTGATGCAGTGAAGAAGTTCATTACAAAAGTTATATTCCTACAGTTACTATGTTAGGCAATGATCCAAATAGCCTTCCATATAGAGTAAATACACAAAAAAAACCTGAACTTGTATGTCAAACTTACTTTAACACTTTAACTTTACGGTTAATTATTTACCCCCTAATATTGTTTAAAGTGAATTCAATACCCTCATAAAATTACCAAACCAATCTTACAAGGGGCAGTGTATTCCATACGCTACCACATCATCTGCAACTTTAAAAACAATTCTTTATCTATCTTTGTTATTTTTCACCTTTTCCCACTTCCGCTATATTCTTCCACAATTGTATTACACAAAAATGTCATGCATATTCCATTTTAATCGATAAATAAGTGGATCTACTGCTACTTCAGTTCCTTAAATCCTATAAGACTATAATGTCTCAGGTTTTTGGTCCTTGAAAATTTCTAAAATTTTATCTTCATTGTCCTCACTACTACTCCCCTGAAGAGTCGTAGGGAGTCTTGCCGGGTCGTAGGGACTCGATCGCAACTTAATCAGAACAAGTGGCTTAGAATTCTACTCTGAGTATGAGTGACTCTCAACTAGTCATCAAGTTTTCTTTTCGATTGTACGGGCCAAGTAGTAAGGTTTCCAAAAATTTTGGACCAAGACTCTATTTTCATTACGACTTAAGGCCACAAGTCGTAAATACTCATGATGAGCTGTTATGTCCCAATCGTACGATGTCCAGTGTGTCATCCCAAATTATTGCTATCTTGAGTACGAGAAGTGATTACGAGTTGTTAAGTATGGTTATGAGTCGGTGGCATGAATTATAGCCAAACAAGTATAGGGCCTTGGTGGTTCTGTCTTGACTATGACTCCTGTGATGAGTTGTAATGTATCTTTATGAGTCATATAGTGACCCGTAGTCACTAACGACTAAATTTAAATCTTTTAATTGAGGGCACTTTGGACAATTCCCTCCATACCAAATTAAACCGCACATCCATAAAGCACTTAAGGGGGTTATATTTCATTATTAATGTACTAAACACTTCAAAATCTCTCTCAAATTCTCTTAAGCATCCATACTTAGGGTTTCTAAGAAATAGGCCATTCAAGGGCTCCAAGGTTGAAATTTTTTTGTGAAACTTGGTATTTCAGGCATGTTACTCTTCTCTTATTGTTAATTTGTTAAAAGTATATGATTTAAAGTATTGTTCATGAGATATTTATATTGGTTTGAAATCAAGGGTTGAGGGTTTTGAATAATTATTGTTGAACAATGTTTTTCCATGATTTACATATGATTATTCATGCTTTAATTATGGTTTTAAACTTGTGGGTGCATGGGTATGGTGAATGAACTAGGGAATTGTGATCTTCCCAAACTTGTGACTTTTGAAGTGGTCATGACCCTAACCCCATATTTTCAAATTGGTTTTAATTATGAGAAATGTAGGAATTTAACTATTCTTGAACTATTGCATTATGATTTGAATTAAACCTTATATGGTTGTTAATTCCCCAAGCTAATGTAAAATTGAACCTAGGGGGTTGTGAATTTCCCCAAGCAAAGATAATTGGTATGGCATATTGATGTTACCTTGCAAGATTAGTTAGTATGACGATACAAACAATGCAAGCCTTAACGTAAAACATGGGTCAATGAATTAGAATGTGTGATAAATGCTTTTAATTAGCTTTTAATGAGGGCGGTGTAGCTGATTCATTAAAGTAGTGGTCCTGAGAGAGCCACACTGGAACAGCGGTTGCCGATGTAGGGGTCTTTATGACCTTGTGGTTTGAGTCCCCCGTATTATTATCAATTGATTAGGAGGTTCGAGTCCCCATATCATATTATATAATTTGGTACTCGTGTCACCTTGATATGCCAGGAGGTTTGAGCCCCTTATAGTGCATATGTAAACCCTCTGGTTCATGTGGCCATATGCAGTGGGGCCTTACCAGTTGGGGGAGAGCTGGGCCCATATAGCCCGTGGGTGCCTTCATATGTTATGACGATTAAGCTACATAATCCAGGCTAAAGTTCTAAAGCACATGTTAGCTTTGTTCCCTATCTCGGCATGTGATATATATATATATGTGTGTGTGTATGTATATATATATATATATATATATATATATGCATACCCTCTGATTTATGTGGCCACATGTACTATGGCCCTACCAGCTTGGGGAGAGATAGGCCCATATAGCCCATGGGTGCCTTCGTATATTATAATGATTGAGCTACACAATCTAGGCTAAAGTTTTAAAGCACATGTTAAGCCTTGTCTCCTATCCCGACATGTGATATATATATATATATATATATATACATATATGATATGTATTTGATTATGTGCATTGATTATGAATGATTTTGAACCGTTGATCATGGCATTTCTTATCCTTATCCCTGAATTACATGCTAGCGTTCACCCTACTAACTATCTCTGAAACATTGTATCCCCACGCGATGTAGGCACTGGAGCTATTTCTATCTTTTCTATGCAGAGTTAGGTTGGTCGGCTTGATTCGTCTGTTGGTTGTGTTGTGGTAAATTGGTGAGGTTTCATTTCCTAGAAGGGTTAGGCATTTCACAAACTTTTATTCTTAGATTTGAGTTGATAGTTACTTTCTTTATCATCTTCATTTTCATTTTCATCTGTCAGAGTTGAGGACATATCTCGACTAAGACTGGTTTTGGTTCATTGTTTAAAAGGATTTGTTTGGATTACTATGGATATTGGGTGATGTTGGTTGATTGTTTGACCGGTCATCGATCATTGGTTATTGACATGTTTTGACTTTTCTTAAGATTTTTGCATGCTATCTTGCTATTTGTTCGAAATTGAATAACATTAAGGGATGTTGTGTTTAGTTTGGTAAGGTGCAGAGTTAGTCTCCAGTCCATATGGGACTTGAGATACCCGTTATGGCCAGCCCGTGGTTTGGGTCATGACAAAGATAGTATCAGAGCGTACATTTGGTGTTAGGTGTCCAACAAAGATATGTCAAGTAGAATCTTATTTGTGGGTGTGTAGCGTGCCACACTTATAAGGGAGAGGCTGTGAGGCATTTAGAAATATATATATATATATATATATATATATATATATATAACACATTTGATTATGTGCATTGGTTTTGAATGATTTTGAACTGCTGATCATGAAATTATGTTATCTTGATCCCTGAGTTACATGCTAGTGTTAACCCCACTAACCGTCTCTGGATACTAAATCCCCATGCGATTCAGGAACCAAAGCTATTTCTACCTTTCCTGTGTAGAGTTAGGTTGGTCGGTTCGATTTATCGGTTCATTGCATTGTGGTGAAGTGGTGAGCTTCTGTTCCCCAGATGACTTAGGCATTTCACCAGCTTCCATTCTTAGATTTGAGTTGATAGTTACTTTCGTTATCATTTTCATTCTTATTGTCATCTGTCAGAGTCGGGGGCATATCCCGACCAAGATTGGTTTTGGTTCTTTATTTGGAACTTTGTTTGGATTACTGTAGATATTGGGTGATATTGTTTGATTATTTGGTTGGTCACCGATCATCGGTTATATACATGTTTTGACTTTCCTTAAGCTTGTTGCATGCTATCTTGCTATATGTTCAAAATTCATCTGACATTTGGGGATGTTGTGTTTGGTTTTGTTAGGTGTAGGGGGTGATCTCTGGTCCATGTGGGATTTCAGATACCTATCACAGTTAGGCCTTGGTTTGGGTCGTGAAAAAAACCGATCCTACAATCACGTAGATTTCAACCTCAGGTCACCAAACCTAAAAAAAATTTTCTCCATCTCTAATGTCAATGGTAATTTTCATAACATGTAGCTTATTTGCTGATGATGAATAATTAAGTTCTTCAAAAGATGATGAGAAGATTACATCAAAATTAATAGAGGAGGAGATAAAATACGTGGAACTAATAACCATGGTGGAAACGACAAGCACCGAAGCAAAGTGACAAATTTAAGCCCTCATCCTTTCGTCGAAAATCATTGACTAAAAAAATCAAAGAGGTATGTTGGAGATACAAGTTTCAAATAAGAAATTCTACGAACTTCGCTAGATCTCGACTTGTAGCGATTGTGAAAGAAAGGGTTGGCCTGTAGCAGTTGGGAAAGAAAACCCATTATTGGAAAACAATGAAAAATAAATTAAAAAAAGCAGAATGAAAAAATCTAAAACAAATTTTTAAAAAATTAATTAAACATAATTAATGTTATATCCAATAGAAAGGTGACACGTGTTTATTTTTGATTGTTTTTAATAGTTTTCTTCTCTTCACGTGCTTTTAGGCGATTAATTACACATTCTTGGCCAGCTCATCTCTAAGGGAGAATTAAATTCACTTCAAATAATAATAAGGGGGTAAATAATTACGAGTAAAGTTTAAGTGTTGAAGTAAGTATTGCAGACAAGTTTATGGGTGATTTTACGTATTTTCTCTTTCATATAAAATAAAGTACTTTCGTCGCACAAAGACCAAGGTACTTGATTTAGTGAGCTATAATGCTGCAATTTGACCTTATATTTCAACGTCATGAAGCAATTCTAATGAAATTTGGAGTCACTAATATTTGAAGATTAACTTCAAATTTAAGGTACTAGAATTACTAATATTTGAAGATTAACTTCAAATTTAAGGTACTAATTAATTTTTCCATTTGACATATGAAAATCACTAGGCAATGCTATTTGAGAACATTAACACTAAGCTTGATTATTTTAAATCCAAGTACAATGACGTTGTTGTGCATTATAACGTTGAGGCTAGTGATGAGTCTTTTCAGGTTAGTTAAAAATTTTCAACTATTTGATTAGGGTATCATTTTACGTATGATTACATAGAAGGGCATGTTGAACATTTATTTTTTTTGGATTGCAGTACTTGGAACTGAAGCTCGAATAGGCACCTATGATAGTGATAATAGAAATTGATAATCCGAAGTACATTAAGAACCATGTAAAACTTGATGACCTTACTACTTTCTTGAAGGATTACAAGGTGAGGAGTCATGTTCTTTTGGTTGTTGGTAGTTTTGATGTTGCACTTGTATCATCTTGTATAGTTGAAACATTAAATCATAATTAATTGAAGAGAAAGCTTTCTAACCTTTTGTCCTCTTATTTTCCACACGGTTATAGGAGGGAAAACTAAATCCATATATAAAATCACAACCCATCCCTGAAACTTGTTAAGGTGGTTGTTATGGATACCTTCAAGGTATGGTTTTCAACTCGGAAAAAATAGTGTGTGCCTTATCAAAATGTCATGATATTATTTATTCCATGTTTTAGTTGGGAGAGTTGTTTCTTTGTTATGTTGTATAATTGTTACTCTTTTTGTCTGCTCAGTACTGTTAGATTTCTATGCACCTTGATGTGCCACTGCAATATTCTGGCTCCAATTTTGGATGAACTGGTTGTATCATTTGAAAGTGAATCGAATGTTCTCATAGCAAAACTAGTAAGAACTTTTTAATGAACTAAAGAAGAATATTTGATGCATGTATCTCCTTTATCCTTTGTTACATTACTTATTAGTCGATCTTATATAAATGGAGTGGATATTTGATCTTTTTGTTGACATCAAATGAGAAAGAATATATAAAACTAGCGTTGGGCTTTTAGCATTTAACCCCTTTTAAGTTATGAATTTTGTTGTTTAAAAATGATTCACAGAGAATAAAGAGAGCTTCTTTATGGTTTTTAGTATAATATGATTATGAAGTGTATCAGAGGAATAAGGAATGTATGGCTTAATCACTTGTGGAGATTTCAATAATATTTATCTCTATAATAGCAGATGAATACGTTAGTATTTGGTTACCTGTATTGGACAGGATACATATTAGTTGTTGTGTTTGTCATTGGTCATTTTCTCACCTACTTTTACCTTTAAAGGACCCAGCTTCAAATTATCTCCCAAAAGGTGTATTCGATGTTCAGAGATTCCCTACAATGTACTTTAGATCTGCCTTTGGTAACTTATCGAATTACGATGGCGAGATAACAAAATAGGCAATCATTAAATTTATTAAGAAGAATCATGATGAGCCTATTCAGAAAGACTCTCCCAAAGTCGATTCAGCGAAGGATGAGCTTTAGAGATTCGTTTATCTTTATAAGATCATCAATTATGACATCTGCAATTAGTGGCACGATATATGAATTCTCTTGAAAGAAATATTCCTAGATTTGTCACCTATGAAAGAAAAAGAAAAATGTAAGGCTTTTAGATCTCATATTTAAACAAACTAAACCTGTCTTGCACAGACTCTAAAAAAATATTGTCATGTTCATGTTGGATCGCCAAAAATAGTGCATCTTTGGGCTGTAATGCCCCAAAAAGGGATCCCGACACATTACACGGTGCTCAAGACTACGAGTAGCCTTAAGCTAACCCTGTTTGCCTTCTACTAAATCTGAATATCATAATAGGAAAATATAGATATATAACCAAAACTAAAATACAGAAATCTGTTTAAGCTAAACTGAAATTATCTGAATATCATATCTAAAAATACTAAACTCAAGAGTCTGGACAATCAATACTAGAAATTTGAATCCTTTCTAGCAGTCTGACAAGCCTCTACTACTAATAACTAGAGAGCCACTGGGACAAACCCCTAACTAACTTGAACTGTCTAAAAATACTAAAACGTCTATACTAATAAGCTGAAAAAATGAATAACTGGGTCCCCAAACTATGAGGACTCACCAACTTTCGGTATTCATATAGAGATGCTTGAAATCACTGACACTGCTAGATTGAGCACCCAAACCTGCATTATGAGACAATGTAGCACATAGACCTATATGTGGATCAGTAGTTTTGGATTGTACTGAGTATATGGGGGTAAATGAACAAGTAAATCAATAACTCAATAGTACTATAAATTTATAAAAGAAAGCATGCTAAATGTAGATGACTCACATAGGTTGGAATATCTCAAAACTAAAAATCATAATCATGAATAGCAAAACATGCTGCATAAATCTAGTGAGCCATAACATTTAGTTCTAAAAGTTGTACTGGTATACTGTCTGTAAATTATGTTATGTAAGTGTAGAAAGGACTCACTTTTATATGAAAAATGAAAGTTAAAATCTATAGCTAAGATCTTATATAAAGCAATATATGAATAAAATTGTGAGCCTTTACACTTAGTTTAAAAGAAAAAACTTTTCTGTTAGGACTATTCTGCTCTAAAATCTGTAGTCTATAGGCTTTAGGGAATTCTTTTTAAAACTGTTCTGTAAGAGAGGTTCTTCTAACCGACATACATTATGTGAGCTATCGTAGTGTCCAACGTTTAGTTCCCTTATGGGAAAATCTCAATTGGGGAGAGGTGGCATACTCTTGCCAAAGAGTATAACCTAATCTAAGTGATCACATCTGTATCTGTCTTCCATATAGAAATGAAAATAATCTAATAATCTGAACCTATGTTGACTCGTAGTTTTGGGGCATGTGAACATACCCAACCCGGTGCTAAATACTACTCCTTTTAATCTGTATGGTCATTCTGTTGGAAATCCACTTTAAAACTAGTATAGTGGTTTATAATGAAAACCCACTATATATCCGTCAATTAAAACTGTAACTGAGACAGTAAAGGGGATTCCATGTCTAAGCTGAGATCAAAAGATCAAATCTTTACCAAAATTTGAAAATAAACTAGTTATAAGGTGCTTAAATCACAATCATTCTTAAAATTTCAACATTCAAACTGTGGCTTAGTAACCCGTGCATCAAATTCATGTCAAATCATAATAAAGTTCAAGCTTAATAATGAAAGCATTGAAATTCAATTCTAAATCTGGAAATTTATATCATACGCATGAAAATACAAAAATAGCCATGCAATTCATCATCTAAATCACTTACAATCTTATAATCTTCAAATAGCAATATTTGGGTATGAACCCTAAACTGAAATTCATGTAATTTCATATAAAAAAAATAAAATCTAAAACTAGTTTTGGGCACAAGGATGAAAGAATTACCCTTGTTGAAAACCCCACATACCTTAATTGATGAAATTGATAAAGGAGCTTGAACTTAAATTCCTATTTGTGCTCTAGAATATAGATTCTTGAAGTTCTTGAATTGTGAATCTTTAATTTTGAGCTATCTTGAAAAAAGAATAGTGTAATTTGGATTTCTTGTAGATGAAGGTTTGATGTTCTAGGGTTTCTTTGAGAGGAAGTTGATAAAAAGAGACCATAATAGGCTTAGAATAGTCTTAATCCTTTGTTATTCACAACTTGGGGGCTTGGAAAAAGATGTAATCGCCCTTTTAAGATTTTACTCTTAATTAGAAATCCTGATTTTGCCTTCCACCGTGACACGTTGCTATCGCAGTGGCTTTCAAGAAAAGAGACAATTGCTATTTTGGTCTCTGGTGTGACGCGGTGAAATCACGTTGCATTACTGGAAAAGGATGAGTGCGATTTAGCACTCCACCGCGATGCAGGGTCTGTCCAATTAAGAATTTTAGTATGATACAGGTAATAGCGGTGAGCTACTGGAGTAAGACGAATGAGAACTGGAGTTTCACCGTGATGGGGGCCAACACGGTGCCTTACTAGAATCAGAAAATTGTGAATTTGTCCTTCACTGCGACGCGGTGCTTATCGTGGTGATTTACTGTTTTCACTAAAATTGCCATAACTTCTTAACCAACTATCGGATTGAAGCAAAATTGATATCGTTGGAAAACTGAGCCAATTATCTACACATTGGTGAGTCTAGATCTTGAAAATTCTACATGTATCAAGAGTTATTCATTTTTAAAGTTGACACTTGACATTATAGGAGTTAAACTGAGCTAGGAAAAGTACGGGGTATTATAATATCTCCCTCTTGGGAACATTCATCCTCGAACAAGACTAATTAAACTAAAGATTCTGAGGGACTGAGGCTATATACTCGCATGCACAGCTGAAACAAAACTGCATATCTGAATCTAAATCATACTGAGTGACTGAATTAACCTGTGAACGTATGAATTGATATAAAGATAACTATATAGCTGAATCAGATACTGGAAAAGAACTGAATTAAGGAAGACTGGTACCTCCGGCTAAATCTGAGTTTATGGAGAAGAGATGAGGATACTTGGTACGCATGTCTTCTTCTGCTTCCCAAGTAGCACCCTCAATAAATTAATTTTGCTGTAGAACTTTGACCAAGGGAACATCTTTATTCCTTAGTCTACGGGTCTGATGATCAAGAATATCTAGTGGAAGTTCTTTGTAAGAAAGGCTATTATGAATATCTGTGCTTTCTATAGGTACTACGACAGCTAAATCATCCATGTACTTCTTCAATAAGGGCACATAGAACACTAGATGAACTAATGATAAGTCTGCGGGTAGCTCAAGCTCATACGCTACCTTCCCAACATGACTCAAAATTCGACAGGGGCCTACATATCGAGGACTAAGCTTTCCTTTTTTCCAAATCTCTTCACCCCCTTCATGGGTGAAACTTTCAAATAAATAAGATCATCTACTTTAAACTCAAGATCTCTCCTTCTTACATCTGCATAAGATTTCTGACGACTCTGAGCTATTTTCAATCTCTCTCGAATCAACTGAACTTTCTCCATAGCCTCAAACACCATGTCTAGTGCAATCAAAGCAGCCTCACCCACTTCGAACCAATCGACTGGTGATCTATATCTCTGCCCATAAAGAGCTTCAAACGGGGCCATCTAAATACTAAAATGGTAACTGTTATTTTAAGCAAACTCGATCAATGATAAGTGATCATCCCAACTTTCTTTGAAGTCAAGAACACAGTACCTCAGCATATCCTCTAAGGTATGAATAGTCCTCTTTTCCTGACCATCTGTCTGCGGTGAAAAGCTGAACTGAGATGAACTTGGGTACCAAGACCCTTCTGAAAGGCTTTCCAAAACTAAGAGGTAAACTGAGTACCCCTATCTGAAATTATTGACAAAGAAACTTTATGCAATCTATCCAACTCTCTGATATACAGCTGAGCATAATCTTCAGCTATGTAGAATGTGTGAACTGGCAAGAAATGGGCTGATTTAGTCAATTTGTCTACTACAACCCATATCGAATCATGCTGATAACGCGAATGAGGTAATCCAATCATAAAGTCCATATTTACCTCTTCCCACTTACAAGTGGGAATACCAAATTCCTGCAATGTGTCATCAGGTCTTTGGTGCTCTACCTAAACCTGCTGGCAAGTTGCATACTTGTCTATAAATTCTGCTATATCTTTCTTCATACCACTCCACCAATAGACTTCTCACCAATTGCGGTAAATCTTAGTGACTCCTGGATGAATAGAATAACGTGCACCATGCGGTTCTTCCATAATCCACTGCCTCAAATCATCAACACATGGCACACACAATCTGCTCTGGCATCTCAACACGCCATCTCTCCCTTGGGAGAAAATCTCTACCTTTTAGTCTTTAACTGAACCCTTCAGTTTGACCATACTAGAATCCTTATCCTGCTTCTCTTTCACTTCAGACACTAAGAAGATTCTGAACTACTCTGGACCCAAACATTCCCTTTGGCTGAGTCAACCAACCTCATACCCAATCTAGCCAACCTGTGAACTTCCCAAACTAACTCTTTATTGTATTCTCCACATGAGCAACACTGTCTATAGACAATATACTAAGGGAATCTACCACTACATTGGCCTTGCCCGGATGATACAACACACTTATATCGTAATCCTTCAACAATTCTAACCACCTTCTCTGATGATTTAACTCTCTCTGAGTAAACACATACTGCAAACTTTTATGATCCGTAAACACATCAACATGCACTCCATAAAGAGAGTGCCTCCAAATTTTTAAAGCAAACACAACAACAACTAACTCAAGATCATGGGTAGGGTAGTTTGTTTCATGAGGCTTAAGTTGTCTAGAGGCATAGGCTATAACCTTACCTCATTGCATCAAAACATAACCCAGACTGATTCTAGAAGCATTATAATATACAACGAACCCATATGTACCATCAGATAGTGCTAAAACTGAGGCTGAAGTAAGTCAAGTCTTAAACTCCTAAAAACTCTTCTCACAGGACTTTGACCACTGAAACTTAACTTTTTTTTGAGTTAATCTAGACATAGGGGATGAAATAAAATAAAAACCCTCAACAAAGAATCTATAATAACTAGCTAAACCCAAGATACTTCTAATGTCTGACGGAGAAATAGGTCTAGGCCAGTTTCTTACTGCTTCTGTCTTTTGGGGATCAACTGTAATGCCCTCAATGGAAATGATATGACCAAGAAAAGCTACTGATCTTAGCCAAAATTCCCACTTGCTGAATTTAGCGAACAACTGGTGATCTTTAAGCGTTTGCAACACAATTCTAAGATAGTCTGCATGATTATCCTTACTATGAGAATAGAAAATAATATCATCGATGAAGTCTATTACAAACATGTCCAGATACTATTTGAACACTCTTTTCATTAAGTCCATGAAGGCTGCTAGGGTATTTTTTAGCCCAGAGGACATGACTAGAAACTCAAAATGACCATAATAGGTTCTGAAAGCTATGTTTGGAATATCCTATTCCCTTACTCTATGCTGATGATAGCCGGATCTAAGGTCTATCTTAGAGAAATAACTTGCACCTTGGAAGTTGGTCGAATAAGTCATCAATCCTAGAAAGAGGTTTTTGACTATGAATTTATTTAGCTAACGATATTCAATGCACATTCACAGAGAACTATTTTTATTTTTCACGAATAGAATGGAGCACCCCATGGAGAGACACTGGGCCTTATGAAACCTTTATCTAAAAGATCTTTAAGCTGCTCTTTTAACTCTTTAAGCTTGGATGAAGCCATACAATATAGAGGAATAGAGATAGGCTGAGTATCTGAGAGAAGGTCAATACCGAATTCTATCTCCCTATCGGGAGGTACCTTTGGCAAATCTATGAGAAAAAATTCAGGAAATTAATTAACTACACGAACTGACTGAACTATTAGAGCCTCAGACTTAGTGTCTTTGACTCGAACTAAATAATAGATACACCCTTTTGAGATCAACTTTCTAGCTTTAAGATAGGATATGAAATGAATTTTGGGAGACACTGAATTACCTTTCCACTTAAAGACTGGCTTATCTGAAAACTAAAACTTCACCACTCAGGTGTGACAATCTGTAGATGCATAATAGGAATGGAGCCAATCCATGCCAATAATAAGGTTAAAGTCAACCATATCTAACTCTATTAAGTCTGCTAACATGATCTTATAAAGGACGGTGATAGGACACTTTCTATAAATCTATTTGGTAACAACTAACTCACCCACAGGGGTAGAAACTAAGAAGGGCTCAAAAAGATTTTCAGGATCTACTTCAAAATTTATAGGAACTAATAGGGTCACATAAGAGAAACTCAACCTGGGGTCTAGCAACACATAAACATCAAGATGAAAGGCACGAAGCATAAAATTAACAATATCTGGTGAATCCTCCTGCTCTTGATAGGATAGTAAAACATAAAACCGATTCTGGCAAGTACTGGATGATGCACCCTGAGGAGGGACTGGGCGACCTAGAGGGGTTGGTGCGCTAGTAGCCTGAGTCTGGGGACAAACATCCCTATTTCCCTACTTAGCATGCAAACACTCTTTAATTCTATGTCCAAACTTACCACAACCATAACAACCTTTCACCATCATCATCTCTACCATGCAGCCACTGCTGCCATCTCCCTGTGCATCCCATGACACTACCGCCGACTAAAAAGCAACAGCAACAGCAGCGGCCAGTCACCTCCGTCGCCTCACCCGCTGCTCCTCCGGCAAAGTACGTCGGCGACCTATCTTTCAAATGGAAAATGATGAATTAAGAATCCATACCCGAGTTTGATTTCTTATTTAAATTTTATGTCTAAATTTTAATCATCTTTTACCGCTTCTTTTATTTTTGATAGATTATGTGATGTGAAATTGCCAAAACTTGATGAAGTCTTTGGTTTAATTTCTTGTGATTTGAGTTTATTAACTTGTCTAGACTATCATATGTAAAAAGCCCTAAATTTCATATCTAGGTGCTACTTTTTGAGATTCTTGTTTTTCTGATTGTTAGCTAAAGTTATCATTTTATGAGTATGATGAGAATGCATCATGTTACTAGTTGCTCACTGAATTTTAGCATGTCTCCCTTTTAATTTAGCATATTTTGGTTAATTAGTTAATCCGGAATTGCAAGAATCAGTATGTTATATGACTTAGTTTCAAAATTGTGTGGTTAGTCCATTTTTTTTGTAAATTCCTTAATTTCATTATTCCTTCACTTATTTTCCTTAATTAGATTTAGACAGATTTTATTTATTCACTTATTTACAGTAAATTTGACACAACTTACCTTGATTATGATAATTGTTACCTTATTGTTTCGGTTTATTTATTTAAGGAATACATATATATGTTGTTGATTAATTGTTTTTCTAAATATTAGCTTTTCCTTTTATTTTATTTGGTTGCATTTGACATAATTGATCATATCATTTATTTAAGAAAATTTTCTCTGAATTGATTGATTAGCATATTTTCCCCTCATTTTAATTGATTCTATTTAATAATTGATTCTAGAATATTTTATGCCATTGATTAATTTTATTAGCATATTTTCTTTCTTCTTAATGGATTCTGATTGATTATTTAAAATTATCCATTTTCTTTTCTCACTGTTGTTAATTGATCCTCACATATTTCTCTTTCTTTGAACTTTTTATCAACACCACTATATAAATAACCCTTCTTTTTACTTAACGAATAGATATTCACACCCTACTCTCTATAATCTTACCTACTCTCTGGGATAAACACAATTCACAGTATACAGACATCTTATGTGCTATTGACTCACGACAACATATATTTTCTTTATATAAAAAGAGTAAAATATTTCAAGTGTTCACCTTACACCCCTGCAATTGCTTTATCTAAACGATGCATCCATTTTCTTTGTGATGGGTTTGAACCATTAGAGAACATGCCTCTAGGAGTTGTTCAATTTGTGTTTCTATGACTGCTTTTTGATCCGTGTATGGTGTCCTTGCCTAGCTTGGTTGTTTCATTCGTGTCGAACAGGTATAACTAGATGTTTCGGTATTTGAAGAGTTGCTCGAGAATTCTTGGAAAGGATGTCTATTAGTTTAGACCTTTCATTTTTATTATTTATTTGGTTTGTAATTTATTGTATAAATATTATTCTTATGTAATAATAAATTTGGGGACTACTCAGGAGGCGGGGACTTACGTGCTCTATGAATAGAATAGATAGGCACAACTTAGGCTTTATCTGTGTTATGTGCAATGTTGATCATTTAGGCACATAAACCTAGGAGTTATTAACACATGAATCGTTTATTAACTTAATCTATGATTTATCTATTGATCCGCTTAGAATTCTTAATTTCAGAACCGACATACTAATTAAATTGACATTAAGCATATTAATAAATTCTTAGCATGTTAGCATATTAAATTGACTTTAAGCATGATCTTTAGCGTGTTAGCATATTAAATTGACTTTAATTATGATCTTAAGTATGTTAGCATATTAAATTAGATTTAAGTATGTTAATGTATTTTCAACATGTAAAACAATAGGCTTAAATAATTTTCAGCATGTTATACATTAGGCTAAGCAGTCTTAATATGTCGTTGTATGTTTTAGCATGTTAATGCGAATTTAAGCATGTTAGTATCCTTGAGCATGTTAACAATTAATCTTCTGCATGTTAATACATTTTAGCATGCTAAAACAGTATAGTTAATGCATTTCAGCATGTTAAAACCGCATTTCTGCATAAAACAATTAAATTTCAGCATATTAAAACTGCGTTTCTGCATAAAACAATTAATGTCCAGCATGTTAACATGAAATTCTTGCGCATTGGCATATTTTCCAGCATGTTAAAACTAAGTTTAAGAATTGTTACCATGTTAAATGCTAGAGTAAGTACATCATTACATTCCTTAGCACGTTGACATAAATTTCGGCATGATAGTATATGTTCAATATTTTTATTTCCTACACTAGTTCACTTGTCTCACAATTAATTAATGTATACCATTCCCAAAACATATTTACCTTATTTCGACATGTTTGTTTGCTAACCTTGTTGAAATAATTGGACAATTATTGCTCATCAATAACAATTATTTCTCGCATAGATACCATGTCTATAAGCTTAACTATCTTTTACACAATTAATTAATTTTTTTATTCTTTCATGTTTGCTTTGTCATGCCACTTTATTCTCATGAATTTTTACCACATTATTTTAAATGTTTTGACAAGTACTTTTTAGTGAATAATTGTGTGACCCTTAGATATCATGCCTATAGGTTAATGACACAAAAATATAATTGTCTGTCTTTGCATGTTAATCACATTAATCAACTTTAATTAACCTAGCGGCTAACTTGGAAAAATTATGTGCTATGTGACATCCTTCTTGCTACGCGCTTTGAGTCTTAGGAAAATATAGCTTTAATTGTCTAGACCATAAATTCAAATTTACAAAGCCCTATGCCTCTTGGGCGATAGGTGGGACGATAGGTATTACTAAAGACGGTAGTTTTATCCTTATCTTAGAATGCCTTACAGTTAACAACCAGCCTAGGTGAGGTGGGATGGGTAGTCATTCGAAAGTGATGACCTCCAGAGACATTAAACTACATTTGATATTGTTACTTGTTTAACAATTTGGTCGATGGGTCGGATAAGGATTAAACAAGTTGGGGTTCTGATCCGAATGAGGCCACAACATTTCTTTGTTTGATTTGATGATTTCTTTCTTTTCTTTACATTTACTTTACATTCTCGTTTGGGGTATTGTAGGCCTTTAAAATTAATAAATATTTTGTTCTAAATTGCTTTTCCTTCTTTCTCCTCGCTTCTCTACTTTACATTATTTGTTATCCTTTTTATCACCACCTAGTTAATGATTAGAAATAATAAAATAACATGTTTGTTTATTCGTTATTTTATCACTTAGTCAACATTTAAGTTAATAATAAAACAAGAGACCTTTATTTGATCACATAGAATCCCCACATAAAATATGAATTCGTCTGGGAACCACCTTTGTGGACCTCGAAAGGTGCCTAACACCTTCCTTTTGAAGTAATTTGAACCCTTACCCGAATTTTTGGTGAACTAAGATGATAATAGGTTCCTAGTTAGCCAAAACTGGTGCCTTAATACGTTAGGTGGCTACTCTTCACATCCCTTAAGTAAATCTCAAAAAGAGTGGTCACGTTGAATCTCACTTTTCGTGAGAAAAATGGGGCACGACAGAATGATGACTCTACTGGGGATTTTACGTTCTAACCATTACGAGTTTGTGTTTTATGTGGGATTCTTTCACTTTGTTTGTTTTATTTCTTTGTAATTACTTTCTGTCTTTTTCTTTTGTTGTTTATATCATGATCTATTGTTACATGCTAGTCTCTTCTCCTTTCTCTTTTATGTGTTATTCACATTTTTCCATATCTATCCCTTTTCTTCTCCACTTTTTATTGCTTATGTGTTATCATGTTTATTTATTTGTACATTCCTTAGCATGTCATTTTGTTTTGTGCTACGTGTTATTGCTTTATATAACTGGCATTCCACTCATACTTTCCTCCAATTGGAACCTCCTTTATTTTCTTTTGAACAATTGTGTGGTTGTACAGACATTCTTTCCAAAAACACCCTTCGAAAAATACCTTATGGATCGGTCGATTAGCAGTGCATCGAAAACCATGAGCTTTCCCACTCTTTAGTTGTCCACTTGAGGAAACCTTGTCAAGACCACTCTTATTCCTAGAACCTAACCATTTATCCCTTTAATAAGGAATAAACATCCTCAAAAACCTAGGATGTATGTTAGAAAGTCTGGCCCTAAGTTCTAAGGGATTCCACAATCTCAAAAAGAATGCCTCATTATTTACGTACATTTTGAGAGAAAATTATGCCTAAACAATGTCATTTGCTCTTTGGGGGTGGGATATGCTAATACTTTGTTTTGCAGGTTTAATGATTCCCCAACTTTATCAATTTGACAAATCGAGTAGAGACTATTATTTTGCTTATGATTTTCTTGTAATGCTCTCGCTTTCAATTTATGAGACAATTTGAACGCAATAAAGTTTAATTTCTTTTAGGGCTATATTTCTGAGCAAATGACATAATTATATGGCATAATTATCTCCCAAACAACGATAGGCCTACCTCTGGCTCCAAAGAGATTCCCAAAATAGGAAACATTAAACAATGTGCTTGCTATGTGGTAATTTGATTACTTACCACTAACACACTAATTTCTTCACCTTTGTTGTTTCATTCTTATTTTTCCCCTTCCCAAAGATTGATTTGTGCAGTCTGACCTACCACACCAGATCAAAAGGTGCTCTTCCTTCTCCTCCTTCTTTACCTATAAGTTTCAGTGGAAAAGAGACAATGGGTGATCGTCATAATATTGTGGATAAAGAAGGTACTGGTTCAGAAGGAGACAATGTTGTCGGTCAAAATGAAATGATGATGAAAATGGAACAAAGAATCTTGAAACTACAAGCAGAATTGGCGTAAGTGCGTAACCTAGCTAAGCTTTCCCTTAACCTAAATACTCCTGAACTACAAGTTGATAGTTATGTCATCCCAAAGTCTCAATCTCCTTCCGATCATCCAACACCTCATCTTCATCCCCAGATTCCTACAAACATCCCAAAACCCATTCCAAACAACCAAAATACCCCAACTCCTATATATATGCCAACCCAAGATCCTAAAAAATCCATTTTTCCTTCTCCACAAAAGCCCTCGAATCCAAATGTATATCACCATCATGCATCCGGCAGTCACAATGTGAACCCCATATACATCAAAGAACTCCTACCTACATATACTCAACTTGTATTCAAAGCTCTGAAAAATGATTACACAATGCAGACCGTGGTTGAAAGGCTGAGATATTTAGAAGGAAACAAAGGAATTAAAGGTATTAGTTATGCGGATTTATGCATTCACCCTGACGTGGAACTATCGGGGGGGTATAAGCCTCCTAAGTTTGAGTTGTACAATAGGACCGGGGACTCTAAGGCACACCTCTACATATACTGCAACAAACTGGCCAGAGTAGGAAAGAATGAGAAGATTCGAATGAAGTTGTTTATGAGAAGTCTCACGAGAGAGACTCTCACATAGTATATAAAACAAGGTGTAAAGAAGTGGGCAGGTTGTATTGACCTGGCCTTCAGCTTCGTTGAGAGGTTTGATACAACATAGACAACACTCCCAGTTGGTCTTACATGCAGGCAATAAGAAAGAAATCAAATGAATCCTTCCGTGAGTATGCTATGAGATGGAGGGCTGGGGCTACAAGAGCTCAGACTCCAGTCGAAAAGTATCAAATAAAAGAGTACTTCATCAAAGAACAAGAGCCACAATACCTCAACAAGCTATTGACAGTTATGGATAAAAGTTTTTCTGAGATAATTCAGATAGGAAAAATGTTCGAAGATTGTCTCAAAAATGGTAGCATCATCAATGTGAACGCTCAATCTATAAAAGCTGTAGAGAATAAAAAGAAAAAAGAGGTAGGGGCTGTGATGGTGGCCCAGCCTTCGGAGAGTGCTTTGAGCTATCAAACCTTTGCTCCATCCCCTCCACCTTACCCATAAGTTCCAAATCCATACCCAATATCCTCCTATCCACTTCAAATGCCATACCAAACTCCACTATACCAAACGTCTACTCTTTACCAAATGCACCCACAATTCTCAAACCTTTTTTATCACATATACAATGCCTAACCAATAAAAGTCCAAACACCCTAACCTACCCATATCCCCGCTGGTAAACCTGCTGCAGCCAAATCCAAAGACAACTTTGAAAGAAAGCAATATACACCCTTAGCTGAACCTTTGGCTCAATTATACGAATGGCTCAAAGAAGTAAGCCACATCACACCTATTCCTGCCGTGCAAGTCGATACTAAATATCTGCGATATCAACATAATCATACTTATGCCTACCATTTTAGGAGGAGAGGACATCCCATCGAGGCATGCTTTACTTTGAAGAATAAGATTCAATAGCTGATTGACACAAAGATCATTCAACTGAAGGATCCAGAACCAAATGATCCAACAATCCTCTTACAGACCATTACGTGAATATGCTCGATGTTGATGAACATGTGGACTTAGAACAACGACAATTCTGACAAAGAGAAAGGATCGTCATCATCAATGAGTATAGAGGATCCCCCTAGGGAAAGAAATGGATAGAAGACTACTCCATCCAGGCCACTTCGGGCACTTGGGTCGACCTAAAATTTTTTTATATTTTTATGATTTTAATATAAATATGCTCAGTAATCGAGCAAGCTTGCAATTTTAGTTTTTTAAACTATGTTTTAGAATATTCTAGCATCATTAATAAAGGCTTTTGAATTATTGATGTTTCCTACAAAGTCACTTTTTAAATTGTTGAATCTGAGTCTGTGACATGTAACGACGTGAGATCCCATCCCGAGACGTCATACGGTGCTTATGACCCCGAAGGACCACAAGCTAACCCTTAACTGATATCTGTACCTGTACACTACATAATACCTGAAATAAATGCGGAAACTAGCCATAAGGTTCAACATATCTACACATGTGCACACTCAAACTGAAAACTGAATACTAATACATCAACATCCATCTGAAAAGCCTCTAAACTATTTGAACCGTGGAGTTGATGGGACATGTCCCCAACTAACTCCGTCAACTGAAAATATAAAAAATCTGATGTAGTAATAGTAAACTGAGATTCATCCTCAAAAGAAGAGGACTCACTGCTACTGCTACTAACTGGAACTGAACTGCTGAGGATTCTCTGAATCCTATGCCTCTGAACCTATAGTTCCAAATAAAACATCATAGCGCAAATACGTCAGTATATGGATGTATTGAGTATGTAAACAGGGTAAGGCTAAATACAAAGGACCATGCGTGCACAATATCTAAACTGAATAATTATGAAAATGTCACACGAGAGCACATACATGAATGCACAGACCATAATTATAATCATCACAACTCTAGATACTGAAACTTGGATACCACTTTACTACAGACTGAACTCAATACTGACATTGAGATACTGAATCACTGACTCATCTAATATGGATAACTAAGAATTTGGATGCACTTACATCAAGGACTGAATTCTAAACTTTACTGCTTTCGACTGACAGGATTAGAGATCAACCTTTCTAACGGATGATATTCAAAAACTATTATCAAAGAAAAGAAATATGATTATATCAAAATCTGACAACAAGGATACTCAATAGAATCTGAGACTGTGAATCAAGCCTGTCTTGCTGCATATCTCTGAATATGATATAAAATAATAGTATATGAGACCTAGCCTATCTGATGGGATAATCCATGAATCAATGGAACTATCTGAGTTCCTCATAATGATAGATGGTTGTAGCTGACAGTCCTGATTGCTGAAGATTGATATTGAAATTGAAACTGAAACTGTAGGAAGTAGTTACTTAACCGACATATCCCAACCTACCATAGGTGGGGTCCAACCTATAACCCCATCTGGAAGGGTATCAATACTGCGCCATGGGTAAATACCTCTCTCTAGTCAATCCTCTCTGACGGATGACCCTTAATAGGAAGTCGACCTAAGGCAATATCATAGTCAAATGCTCTCTCTCTGGAGGTGAAAACCTTTAATAATGGAGGCTCCTGTATACTGCGCTGGCTATGTAGTTCTGGAGGTCAGGGATTTCTACTAACGACTCCAGCCTCTCTCTCATTAAATGGAAGGAGCCAACATCTCTTTCCTCGCTTGGTACTAGTTTCTACTCCTAACTAAAAGACTCTGAACTGAATTCTGACACTGATCATGTTTCTCAAAAGATCTGACTGAGTTCCATATCTGATATAATTCTATTAGATCACGGTATCTGACTGACGAAATAGAGCTTGAATAGATTATTCAAATCGCTTCTAGGATTAGAATTGAATCACTTGAATACTATTAGATCTAAGCTTATTTATAAGACTGAGGCTAAATTACTAGTGATACAGAGATTACAGAGATGATCGAGATTACAGAAATTACTAAATTTTCTTGAGTTCTATAACTGTCTGAGGATACAGAGTTTTATAGTTCACTTAGTTTTGAGAATCATGGCTCGACTAGAATTATCGAGAAACTGACACGGGCTCTAGACAACAGCTCTATTGTCGGGTATAAATACCCCCAGGACTCGATAACATAAAAGTAAACATAATCATTCTTGACTAGTCATTACCATAATCATTTATTCATCATCACAAGCATTCATTCATCATCACAAGCATTCATTTATCATCACAATCATTCATGTATCGTCACCATCATTAATACATCAACACAATTATTAAATCATCTCTCCAAATAATTAGGAATCATAACATACGTTCATCCTCACAATCACTATGTCCTCAGCTCAAGCATTTAAAGATCACAAGCATCTATTCATCATCACAGTCATTGAGGGGTCACTTTAAGAATTTCAAAAACCATAATCATATAATAACGTAGGAAAACATGCTACTAGATCATACCCCATTCAACAAAGTTTTACCTCAACTATTTCATACCTATATAAGTCCTGACATGTATTTGAATATCAAGTCGCTTGGGAAACTTCATACTATCATGTCATATCTTATTTGCTAACCACTTGGCATGTAATAAAAGCTTAGCATATATCAAAGAGCACATAATTGGAGAATTTACTATTGTCACATCTCCACTTATTCACTAAGTTTCTTCAACAAACATTAGACATGCATAGGTTCACACTTATTTTGGGATTTCCTACTATCATGGAATAATTCATTCACTTGGGCATTTTATCAAACACTAGGCATGCATAGACTTGCTCACAAGTTGGGGCTTCCTATTCAACATACTATAATGGCCCATATGCTTCTCCTAAGCTTTTATCAAACCTATGGGAGATATGCTCCGCTTATTCGACCAATTCTACACCCAAAAGTCATGAACACATCACATAGAGAGCAACTTCAAGAGGTTTGATCACCAACATCACATGAATTCCACATACAAGGGTCAAAGCTCACAAATCTTAAAAAAAACATGAATCAAAACTCAATAATAATGGAACATCAATTTTAACTCATACAAATCATGGAATTTCAGAAACATAAAATCTTTAAGTTTTAAAGATGGGTGCTTGAGATTCTTGGGTGAAAAGGACCCAAGAATCAACATCTACATAACTTGGGGAAACTTTTTTCTTGAAGATTCTTGGAGAGATTCTTGATTTCTTGACTTCTTTTGGTCTTTCTTGATTTTTCTTGAAGAAGAAATAAAGGTTTTGATCTTGGAAATAAACTCTAATTTGATGTTTTGGATGAATGAGAAGTTATGTGCCTTGATTTGGGGTGATTGGGTGTTAAATAGGGTGAAAAATGACCCAAAAATCTCTTTAAAATGGTGTTTCAGCGCTGTCTCGAACAAATCTAACCGTCAGAGTGACGGACCGTCACTCTGTTGACTAACCATCAATCCCACTATCAATTTTGGTCCAGAAAAGGGCCTTACTACTTTAGTTTTGACGTCCAAAGTGACGGGCCATCACTGACTTGACGGTCCATCAGTTGTCCGTCACTCTTGGACAGCTCGGATAGCTCTCAGTAAAACAGCCATAACTTCTTACTCCGATATAGGATTTTGGAGAAATTGGTATCGTTGGAAAGATAATTGAATTATATATATGTTGGTAGGTTATGAGATTAAAAATTCTTTGAAAAATGGGAGATATGCTTGTTTGAATTGGACTATGGCAATGTTCTTCTCAAGAATTTAATCGGTAAGGGATGTTTTGATTCGTCTAATAGCTAGGACGTATTTAAGGCCTTAATACACATCAAACTTGATCATAAAACTACAAAATCGCTAAGATTTATTTATCACGAGCTTGAATCATGGTTCTACTATAGTTTGGGATTCTCGGGTTATTATAATATCTCCCCCTTGGAAACATTCGTCCTTGAATGTTGCTTGATAGACTGAGAATATGGATCAACAGAACTTACTCAAGAAACAAAAACATCTCAAGGCATAACTACGCAACTGGAACGACTGACATATTGAGTTCTCATACTGGGCATGCATATCTGATGCATGGAATACTCGACAGAACCTACTCATAGCTGAATTCTCAAAACACACATGCATATCTGATGCATGGATGTCCACCTAAGTTGATTTTTGAAAGCAAGACTTGATAATGCAATAACGACTGATGCTAACTTCAGAAAGCAAATTTGAACATACATCTGGATGAGTCTAATGATATACAACACCATAATACTATGGGGTATCTCCCCCTTGGAACTCTATGTCCCTCTAAACACACTTCGATGAAATAATGGCGCGATGCGCGGTGCACCTACAGACGAGGTTATAATTGACCGACTGAGATTTGAAACTCATGCTAGCATATAAGCTCAAAATGGAAGCAAAGGACCTATCAATGCATATCATAAAGATGAAGGGCTCATAACTTACCTGGGTCTATTTTAGGGAATCCTTCCTGATCAAGGCGAGTCTGAAGCGCCTGGAGTCTACCCCTTTGAGTCAGCGCTCTACATTCTCACATTCTATAGCCTGGCTTACCACACCCAAAGCGTACATCACTACCGTCTCTACACACACCTTGGTGGAGCCTGTGACACTCTCTATAATGCGGATGGGCATGAACACCGCTAGCACTACTATAGACTTTGGATCTTGGTGCTCCCTCAGATCAGACACCCCTAAACACAGGTGCGGGTACACTAGCTAAAGATGGAGCTGGGGCTAAAAAACTCCGACCATGCTAAGATCTACTACCACTCTGGGACTCTAACTATGACAAACCACGACTACCTATCTTGGCTCTCTTACTCACTCTCTCTCTTTTCTTCATCTTATCTACCTCAATCTGTTGTGCATGCATCATTAGCATAGAAATATCCATATCCCTATTGAGCATAGTAGCTCTACACTCTTTCAACGCATAACCTGATACCCCAGACAAAAATTTACTCATACTCACTCTAAGGTCAGCTACTAAGTCAGGAGCATACTTAGCTAATTGGTTAAATTTAAGACAATACTCTTTCACGGTCATGGAACCATTGCCTTAGGTTCATAAAATCTTATACCTTAGTTTCTCTCATCTCTAGCGGGAAAAACCTATTTAGAAATGCACTCTGAAACTCTAGCCAAGTCACGGGAGCTGCATTCTCTCCTCTACTCTTCTCCCACATCACTACTCAATCATGAGCAACATCCTTCAACTTATAAGATGCTAACTCAACACACTCCACCTCAGAAACAATCATAATCTGAGTGATCTTCTTCACCTACTCTAGATAAAACTATGGGTCCTCACCTACCACTGACCCAAAGAATTTTGGCGGGTTCATTTTCATAAAATTTCTAACTTTGGCTGCGGCAAAATTTCCATCTTGCTGAGGTGGGACTGCAGCCTGACGATTACTATGAACATTATTCATGGCTTGGGCTAGAGCCTGAAAACCTGCCCAAAACTCTGCATGTGACACACTCTCATTCTGAGGATCTACTGGCTGAGGGGGCTGGTCATCAACCCCATGGACAAAATCTCTACGAGGAGGCATACTCTGTAATTGGAAAGAAAAAGTGGATTAGATTGAGGATTAACTTAAGCTCATTCTCACTCACACGATCTAAATACTAAAAGAAGGGAAACTGCTCCTAAGAACATCCTGTAGCCTCTTGTACACAAATGTGGCATGCTACACACCCATGTACAAGACTCTACTAGATGCGACTTTTCAGACTCCCTAGGACACTCTTGAACCTTAGGCTCGGATACCAAGTTTGTAATGATCCAAGATCCCATCCCGAAAAGTCACACGGTGCTTATAACATTGAAGGACCACAAGATAAGCCTTAATTGATATCTATAAATGTACATTATATAATATCCAAAATAAATGCAGAAACTGGCCATAAAATTCAACATATCTATGCATATGCACACTCAAACTGAAAACTAAATACTAATACATCAACATCCATCTGAAAAGCCTCTAAATTATCTAAACTGTGGAGTTGATTGGACATGTCCCCAACTAACTCCCTCAACTGAGAATAAATAAAATCTGATAGAGTAATAGTAAACTGAGATTCATTCTCGAAAGAAGAGGTCTCACTACTACTGCTACTATCTGGAACTAAATTGCTGAGGATACTCTGGATCCTATGACTCTGAACCTATGGTGCCAAATAAAACACCATAGTGCAAATGTGTCAGTACAGGGATGTACTAAGTATGTAGACTAGGTAAGGGTAAATGCAAAGGCTCATGCGTGCACAATATTTAAATTGAATAATCATGAAAATGTCGCACGAGAGCACATACATGAATGTACAGACCATAATCGCAATCATCACAACTCTAGATACTAAAACTTGGATACCACTTTACTGCAGACTGAACTCACTACTGACACTGAGATACTGAATCGCTGACTTATCTAATACTAATAATTAAGAATCTAGATGCACTTACATCAAAGACTGAATTCTGAGATTTACTGCTTTTGACTGACAGGATTAGAGATCAACCTTTCTAACGGATGATATTCAGAAAAATTAACAATGATAAGAAATATGATTATATCTGAATTTGACAACAAGGATATTCAATAGAATCTGAGACTGTGAATCAAGCCTGTCTGGCGGCATATCTCTGAATATGATATCAAATAACTGTATATGAGACCAAGCCTATCTGATGGGATGGTCCATGAATCAATGGAACTATCTGAGTTCCTTATAATGATAGATAATTGTATCTGACAGTCCTAATTGCTGAAGATTGATACTGAAATTAAAACTATGGGAAGTAGTTACTTAACCAACATGCCCCAAACTACCATAGGTGGGGTCTAACCTATAACCCTAGATGGAAGGGTGTCAATACCGTTCCACAGGTAAAGACCTCTCTCTGGTCAATCCTCTCTGATGGATGACCCTTAACAGGAAGTCGACCTAAGGCAATATCATAGTCAAATACTCTCTTTCTGGAGGTGACAGCCTTTACTGATGGAGACTCCTGCATCCTGCGCTGGCTATGTAGTTCTGGAGGTCAGGGATTTCTACTAACAACTCCAACCTCTCTCTCTTTGAATGAGAGGAGTTGTCATTCTTTCCCTCGCTCGATACTAGTTTCTACTCCCAACTGAAAGACTCTGAACTGAATTCTGACACTGATCATGTTTCTCAAAAGACCTGACTGAGTTCTATATCTGATAGAATTCTATTAGATCACGGTATCTGACTGACGATATAGAGCTTGAATAGCTTATTCAAATCGATTATGGGATTAGAATTGAATCACTTGAATACTATTAGATCTGAGCTTATTTACAGGACTGAGGCTAGATTACTAGTAATACGAAGATTACAGAGATAACTGAGATTACAGAAATTACTAAATTTTCTTGAGTTCTGTAACTGTCTGAGGATATAAAGTTCTATAGTTCATTGAGTTTTGACAATCATGGATCGACTGAAATTATTGAGAAACTGACACGGGCTCCAAACAACAGCTCTATTATCGGGTATAAATACCCCCAGGACTCGATAACATAAATGTAAAACATAATCATTCTTGACTAGTATTCATCATAATCATTCATTCATCATCACAAGCATTCATTTATCATCACAAGCATTCATTTACCATCACAATCGTTCATGTATCGTCACCATCATTAATGCATCATCACAATTATTAAACCATCTCTCCAAGTAATTAAGAATCATAACATACGTTTATCCTCACAATCACTACGTCCTGGCCTCAAGCAATTAAGGATCACAAGAATTTATTCATCATCACAGTCACCGAAGGGTCACTTTAAGCATTTCAGAAATCATAATCATATAATAACATAGGGAAAACATGCTACTAGATCATACCTTATTCAACAAGTTTTTACCTTAACTATTTCATACCTATATCAGTCCTGACATGTATTTAGATATCACATCACTTGGGAAACTTCATACTATCATGTCATAACTTACTTGCTAACCACTTGGCATGTATTAAAAACTTAACATATATCAAAGAGCACATAATAGGGGAATTTACTACTATCACATCTCCACTTGTTAACTAAGGTCCTTCAACAAACATTAGATATGCGTAGGTTCATACTTATTAGGGGATTTCCTACTATCATGGAATAATTCATTCACTTGGGCATTTTATCAAACACTAGGCATGCATAAACTAGCTCACAATCTAGGGCTTCCTATTCAACATACTATAATGGCCCATATGCTTCTCCTAAGCTTTTATCAAACCTATGGGAGACATACTCCACTTATTCAACCAATTCTACACCCAAAAGTCATGAACACATCACATAGAGAGCAACTTCAAGAGGTTTTATCACCAACATCACACGAATTCCACATACAAGGGTCAAAGCTCACAAATTTTGTAAACAAACATGAATCCAAATTCAACAACACATGAAACATCAATTTCAACTTATACAAATCATGGAATTTCACAAACATAAAATCTTTAAGTTTTAAAGATGGGTGATCAATTTCAACTCATACAAATCATGGAATTTCAGAAACATAAAATCTTTAAGTTTTAAAGATGGGTGATTGAGCTTCTTGGATGAAAAGGACCCAAGAATCAATATCTACATACCTTGGGAAAACTTCTTTCTTGAAGGTTCTTGAAGAGATTCTTGATTTCTTGACTTCTCTTGATCTCTCTTGATTTTTCTTGAAGAAGAAATAAGGGTTTTGATCTTGGAAATAAACCCTAATTTGATGTTTTGGATGAATGTGAAGTTATGCGCCTTGATTTGGGGTGATTGGGTGTTAAATAGGGTGAAAAATGACCCAAAAATCTCTTTAAAATGGTGTTTCAGCGTCGTCTCTAACAAGTCTGACCGTCAGAGTGATGGACCGTCACTCTGGTGACTAACCGTCACTCCCACCATCAATTTTGGTCTAGAAAAGGGCCTTACTACTTCAGTTTTGTCGGCCAAAGTGATGGGCCGTCACTGATTTGACGGTCCATCAGTTTGTCCGTCACTCCTGGACAGCTCGAATAGCTCTCAATAAAACGGCCATAACTTCTTACTCCGATATTGAATTTTAGCAAAATTGGTATCGTTGTAAAGATAATTTTGTTATATATCTGTTGGTAGGTCATGAGATCTAAAAATTCTTTGTATAATGGGAGATATTCTCATTTGAATTTGACTATGGCAATGTCCTTCTCAAGAATTCAATCGGTAAGGGATATTTTGATTCTTCTAATAGCTAGGACGTATTTAAGGCCTTAATACACATAAAACTTGATCATAAAACTAACAAATCACTAAGATTTATTTATAATGAGCTTGAATCATGGTTCTACAATCGGTTGGGATTCTCGGGGTATTACAGACACATAACGAGATCATACAAAAAATAAAGGATGATGAAATCTTTGGGGAATTTGTTATATTTGGAAGATAAGTCAATATTATCCACCCCAGGACAATTGGCCTTGAAATGGATCTTCCTATATCAAGATGAAGCAAAAGACAAATTCTCGCCCAATTGGCAAGGTCCTTACGAGGTTCATCGAGTCTTGACAGGAGATCATTAATACTTGCAGAAATGAATGGCGTAGTTTGGTATAAACCCATCAATTCAGACATTGTCAAGAGATATTTTTGTTTAATCTTTCATACCTTATTACATCGCAATTCGAACTACGTTTGACTTGATTCCTGTTTAAGAGAGATACGTAGGCGTTCCTGTGGAGTTCGGTAACTTCATAATAAAATACTCTCTTCCCCTCTATGAGTGTTGTAACTGGGGAAGAATTTTCTAGAGGACCTCAAAAATTCCATATAGGCATGACATCGGCATAAACTATGAACTGGGGCAAAATTTTTGAGACAACCTAAAAAATTTCAACGAATAAACTTTGGGATTCTTGCAACAAGATAGTTCTATACTGGGGAAGAAATTTTTGAGTTTTCCTCAAAAAATTTCTTAATAAGAGAATAAGGATGTAACAACTCAAATCTGGTACTCAGAATGCTACATGGTGCTCATGACTCCGAACGACCACAAGCTAACCTAAGACTGATATCTGTACCTGTATACTAAATAATATACTCTATAATGCAGAAACATGAACTAAAAGGTCATAAGGTTCAAAACTATAACATAATATCTAATAAATCATAACATATGGCTGGGGTATGAAATACCCCAAACAACTGAAATAACTAACTGAACATGATAGTCTGGAAAGCCTCTAACTGACTGAACGGTATGAATAAGAAGTTGAAGGGACATGTCCCCAACTAACTCCAACTAATAAATAAATTAATGAGATATTAAAGTAATGATCATGTCCTCAAAAAATGAGGACTCACTTCTAGCTCTGACTGCTGAGACTGGAATCTACTGATGCTTTGGAGCTCGTGTCTCTAAACCTATGCTATAAGACACCATAGCACAAATGCGTCAGTACTTTGAATGTACTGGTATGTATGTGAGGTAGGTTGAATGCATGGGGTTCATATGCATAAACAATACTGGCTAACTGACTAATATGAACGTGATACATACATGCATACATAGTAACTTTATCTGAATCATGATAACATGAGTTTACTGATAACTAACATGACTAATGACTGAGTTCTGATAACTGATAACATAAGTGACTATATCTAATAGTCCTAAATCTAATGGAACTAGCTGAGTTCCGTACTCTATCTGAGTTGACTATATCTGACAGTCCAGATTCTGTAACATGAAACTCTGGGAAGTAGTCATCTAACTGACATGACCCAAATGACGCATTATAGTTGAATTGGGGTCCAATCTGTGCCCTGATTGGAAGGGTGTCAATACCACCTCACTGGTAAGGACAACATGTGAGTGACCCTCAGCTAATAGGTTACTCTAATAAGAATGGTAGGAACCCTCAACTATTAGGTTAATCCACCTCATCTACCCTCAACTAGCAAGTATGATGTCTCAACCTACGCTGGCTACGTAGCTCTGGATTGCAAGGATTACTTCTAAGAATCACACCCTCTACTAGTAGGTGAGTTCCCATCCTTGGGTTTACTCGGTGCTAATTTTTACTCCCATCTAAATATACATTGAACATGATTAACTAATTTGAACATAGACTAAGTTTACTGAATTGTGCTAACTCACGGAATACTACTGATATCTGACAACTGACTGAGTTCGTAAGATTATTGAGGTTATTGAATTACTGAGCTTACCTGAGTTACATAACTGTCTGAGTTCTATGAATCATGGCTTGACTGAGGATATCGTGAAAACATGACACTACCTCTAGGCATACAACTAAATTGTCGGGTACAAGAACCTCCTAGGACTCGATGGAAAGAAATTAACAAAGCATGACTTTCTTGAACACATGACCAACATCGTGATCCATAATTCATTTATTAAGGCAATTCATCTAACATGTGATATGCATAAGCTTGTACATAAATGGGAATTTTATAAGATCATACTAGTTGGGCATTTTTTCCCTTCACATAGGCATTTAATCAAACACATGGTAGGCATAGTATATGTAGACAACATTATATAACAAATAAACATCATGATTCAACTATAATTTCATCATCCAAGGGTTTAATCATAGGTCCATATGAATCTACCTTTATACCAATCAATTCAACATAAAATTGATCACCCAACATGGATTAGAATTCAATTGTTCATTATCAACATGAACAAAAGCAACTCAACATGAAATACATAAAGAAATCGATACAATTGAACTGTGAAAAGAGATTCTTTGGCTTCATGTATGAAAGGAGTCCATGAATGAATACTATGCATACCTGGGTTGAGTTTCTTGAAGTTCTTGAACTTGAAGAATTTGAATCTCTTAGTTCTTGAAGAAGATATAGATTTTGTTTTTGGGGATTAATCTTAAAGAGAAAACCCTAATTTTGTTATTGTAGATGGATAATGAATTTATGATCTTTGGTCAGATATAACTAGGCATATAAACGGGTAGTAAAATACCAAAAAGTCCCTTTAAAAATGGCTTTAAAACAACTGAATGAAACATGCGACGATGGGGTACGATGGTCCATCACTGGGTCGATGGTGGTACGTCGGACTGACCATCACACTAGGACCAAAACTAGAACTTACTACCTTGGTGTCACGGTGGGGTGCGATGGTTTATCACTGGTTTGACGGTACGTCGGTCCTGACCATCGCTTCTAGGCAGAATAGAGCCTCACTGTTTCCCATGCGATGGTCCATCCCTAGTCCGATGGTCCGTCATCCTGGGCCATCAATCCTAGGTAGAAGGTAGTCACACTGCCTTACCAATGGTCCATTGCTAGTTCGATGGTCCATCGGCCTCACCGTCACTCCTGAATAATTTTACTGCCTTTTGTATTTCGGCCATAACTTTTTCTTCCGATGTCGGATTTTGATAAAATTGGTATCTATGGAAAGCTTATTCAATTTCCCACGTGACAAAAAGTGGAAATCTTAAAAATAACATGTGTAAAAAAGTGGATTCATCTTTCAAAGAAAGCTTCTAACATTCTTAGGATAATTTCAAGCTAGGAAAAAGTACGGGGTATTACAATATCTCCCCCTTGAGAACATTTATCCTCGAATGAGACTGAGAGAGGGGTAAAGAATATAAACGAACATACATATTGAACATGACTGTTTGGAACATGATTTCATGACTGACATAACTGATAACTGAATATATCATACTGAACATGCATATCTGATGCATGTGTAACTGATTCATGAGTGCATGACTGGGTGTTTCTGATGAACTAAGTTTCTCACAATGAAAATGTATGTCTGATGCATAATTATATAACTAAGCTGATACATGAATGCATGAATGAATATCCAATGGTACTTGGTACCAAGTTTGTGATGAACACTGAACATGAAACTGAGTAAGCTTAAGGAGAACTGTTACCTTGAGCTTGATCTGAGTTTGTGGAGAAGAGGTAAGTATACTTGGTACACATGTCTGCTTCTGCTTTCCAAGTAGCTCCCTCAACGGACTGATTCCACCAAAGAACTTTAACTGGAGGGATTTCTTTGTTTCTCAGTCTACGAGTCTAATAGTCTAGGATTTCAACTGGAATCTTTTCATAAGAGAGGCTTTTCTGAACATCTATGCTCTGAATAGAGAATACAACTGATGGGTCACCTATGTACTTCTTGATCAAAGAGATATTGAAGACTAGATAAACTGAAGCTAGATCTGAATGCAATTCAATCTCATAAGCTACCTTGCCAAAGTGACTAAGAATCTTGAAGTGACCAACATATCGGGGACTGAGCTTTTCCTTCTTACCGAACCTCTTCACTCCCTTCATAGGAGAGATATTTAGATATACATGATCACTAATCTTAAACTCGAGATCCTTTTTATGAATATCTACATAAGACTTCTGTCAGCTCTGAGTATCCTGGAGTGTTTCTCCAATCAACTGAACTTTCTCTAAAGCGTCGAATACCAAGGCAGGCCCTATAACTGAGGCCTCACTAACTGTGAACCAACTAATTAGAGATATACATCTCCTACCATAGAGAACCTCGAATAGATCCATATGAATACTGGAATGATAGCTGTTGTTGTATGCAAATTCAATCAAAGGCAAATGTCATCCCAACTTCCCTTGACATCAATTGAACACGCACGCAGAATATCTTCTAAAGTCTGAATGGTCCTTTCTGCTTGACCATCTGTCTGAGGATAAAAGGTTGTACTGAGATAAACTTGGGTACCAAGACCCTTTTGGACGCTTTCCAGAAATAAGAGGTAAACTGGGTACCTCTGTCTGAGATAATAGATAATGGAACACCATGCAATCTGACTAACTCTCTGATGTAGAGTTTGGCATAATCCTCGATTAATAAGAGGTATGAATTGGAAATAAATGAGCTGATTTGGTCACCCTTTCTACAATGACCCAAACCGAATCATGCTAACAACGAGTTCGAGGTAAACCCATCACGAAGTTCATGTTTACTTCTTCCCACTTCCTAGTAGGAACACTGAACTCCTGCATACACCCACTAGACTTCTGATGCTCTATCTTAACCTGCTGACATATAGAGCACTTTGTGGCCCCTGGATGAATAGAGTAGTACGCACCATGTGCTTCTGCAAAAATTTGCTGCCTTAAGTCATCTACTATTGGAACATACAGACGACCCTGACAACGCAGAATACCATATCCCCCTTGGTAGAAAACCTCTACTTTCTGATCATTGACTGACTCTTTTAAGTTGACAAGGATAGTATCCCTATCTTGATTTTCTTTTACCTCAGAAACTAGAGATGATTCTGAGCTACTCTGAACCCATATATTACCATCCTCTGTATCGACTAAGCGAACGCCCAGTCTGGCAAGATGATGGACTTCCTAGGCTAACTTCTTCTTACTGTCCTTGTCATGATCAACTTTACCCATAGACAGTCTACTGAGAGCGTTGGCAACTACTTTGGCCTTGCCCGGATAATAAAGCACACTCATGTCATAATCTTTCAAGAGCTCTAACCACCTTCTCTGACGAAGATTGAGATCTTTTTGAAAAAGACATACTGAAGGCTTTTATGATCCATGAACATATCTACATGAACATCGTATAGATAATGCCTCCAAATCTTCAAGGCAAATACTACGGTGGCTAACTCAAGATCATGAGTAGGATAATTCTTTTCATGGGGTTTAAGTTGTCTGGAGGCATAGGCTATGAACTTACCATGCTGTATGAGAACACAAACCAAACCTACTCTAGATGCATCACAATACACTACGAACCCATCTGAATCATCCGAAAGAGCTAGAACTGGAGCTGAGGTGAGTCGAGTCTTCAATTCCTAAAAACTCTTCTCGCAAGAATCTGACCACTGAAAGTTGACTTTCTTCTGAGTCAATCTGTACATAGGGGATGCAATATAAGAAAATTCCTCAACAAATCATCTATAATAGTCAGCCAAACCCAAGAAACTCCTGATATCTGATGGAGAGACAGGGCGAGGCCAGTTTCTTACTGCTTTGATCTTTTGAGGATCTACTCTAATACTATCACCGGAGACAATATGGCCAAGGAATGCTACTGACCTTAGCCAAAACTTGCACTTGCTAAATTTGGTGAAAAACTGATGATCTCTGAGAGTCTAAAGTACAATTCTGAGATGGTCTGCATGATCTGGCTCACTGCAAAAATAGACCAGAATATCATCTATGAAGAATATGACGAACATGTCCAAGTACTGCTTGAACACACGGTTAATCAAGTCCATGAAAGCTACTGGGGCATTGGTGAGACCAAAGGATATGACTAGTAATTCGAAGTGACCATACCGAGTATGGAAAGCTGTTTTTGGAATGTCACATTCTCTGACTCTGAGCTGATGATAGCCGGATCTGAGGTCTATCTTGGAGAAATAGCTAGCACCCTAAAGTTGGTCAAACAATTCACCGATTCTTGGAAGAGAATACCTGTTCTTGCTTGCGACCTTATTAAGTTGACGGTAGTCTATACACATTCTAAGAGAATAGTCTTTCTTGCGCACGAATGATATTGGAGAGCCCCACAGGGACATACTGGCTCTGATAAATCCCTTATCTAAGAGATTTTGTAACTGCTCTTTCAATTCTTTGATTTCTGCTGGTGTCATTCTGTATGGCGAAATAGATATAGGCTGAGTATCTGGAAGAAGATCAATGCCGAAGTCTATTTCCTTTTCGGGAGAAATTCCAGGAAGATCTTTGGGAAAGATATCTGAATATTCATTCATGACTGGGACTGATTCAAGACTGGGAGTTTCATAACTAGTGTCCTTAATATGAACAAGATAATAGACACATCCCTTAGATATTATTTTTCGAACCCGAAGGTAGGAAATAAGCTGACCTATGAAAGTGGATACACTACCCTTCCACTCTATGATGGGTTCATTCGGAAACTGGAACTGGACTATTTTATTTGTACAGTTGACTATGACATAGCAAAAATGAAGCCAATCCATGCTGAGAATGACATCAAAACCAGTCATCTCTAATTCGACTAAGTCTGCTGAAGTGACTTTCTAAGATATCATAATCGGGAAGTTCCTGTATACCACCGAGCTATGATAGTTTTACCCATTAGGGTAGAAATTGAAAAAGGCTCTGCTAGAATTTTAGGACTGACTCCAAAATCAACTGCTATATAGGGAGTAACAAAAGACAAAGAAGCACCTGGATCTAGCAAAGCGTAAACATGCACATGAAAGATCTGTAATGTACCAGTAACCACATCAGGAGAATTTTCCTGATCTTGCCAGACTGGAGAGCATAAAGTCTATTTGGGCGTTTCCCACTAGTAGCACTGGAGGTGGCGCCCTGCTGATTTGGGCGACCAGACTGAGCTGAGAAACAGTTCTGATGACCCTGATAACCTGACTGCAAACAATCTCTAACTCTGTGGCCTAGCTTGCCACCCC